>NC_041221.1:80468821-80483923 GCF_002837175.3 Physeter macrocephalus | reverse complement strand
GTCTCTAGTCCAGGAAGATCCCACATGCCAAGGAGCAACTAAGCCCATGTGCCACAACTACTGAAGCCTGCGTGCCTAGAGCCCATGCTCCGCAACAAGACGAAGCCACTGCAATGAGAAGCCCGTGCAGCACAATGAAGAGTAGCCCCCGCTCGTCCAACCAAAGAAAGCCCGTGTGCAGCAACGAAGACCCAACTCAGCCAAAAAAAAAAAAAATGAATTTTATGATACAATTACATCTCAATTAAAGAAAAAAAGGAATGATAGGAGAATAAAAAGCAGCACAACTAAGGAATGAAGCAAGTGTTCCTTTTTGACCTAACATTTTCTGTACACTTACTATGTTCCAGACCTATGCTGGTTGCTAGGAACCTAAAACAAAGTCACTACACTCTTTTCAGGCTCCTTCTCCTTAGCCTACAAATGTCATATTTCTCCAGAGTAGAGCAGCTTTGAAAATGCAAAAACAACAAATATAAGCCACAGACAATTCAAGAGAATGCAGATATTTACATTATAAACTCTTCTAAATTACCCAGAATTTTTTTTTTAGGTTTCACTAAATATGGGGAGAGAGAAGAGATATGCTTCTAATACTGGTATTAAATAACTCATTGTTCCCCAATGCTGATAATGTCATTTCCCAAGAATTATTATTTTAAGAGCTTCATTTCATTTATTTGAAATTTTTTTTACAAATAATGTTTTTGATAAATCTTCCCTGATCATATCCCTTTGGAAGTATTACTTTCTCACTGACTCCTGGGTTCTCTATTTTTGACATTAAAAACCTCATGATAAAAACAAATATCCCAAAAGATGCTTTTTAATACTTTACTACAATATCCATATGAAAGCTTGTTTTTCTGTTATAAGAATAGGTAAACAACAGAATTCTCTAAACTAAGAAATCAAACGTTTTAGGCTCTAATCCCAGATTTTTATGAATCACAGAAAATCTGATATCCTGATATGAAAGCTGCATTTCCATAGAAGAACAGCTCACAAAAATCAAAGAATTAAATTTAGACAGAAAACTCTGAATAGTACTTTAAATAGTGCAAAAAAGGGCATGTTCTCCTTAATCCAAGACATTAGATATTTCTGATACTTTCAATACACTATTTATATTAACTTCCCAAAAGATAGAGCTAAAATCTACATTAAAATTACCTTATCTTTGGCCTCAGGAAGTGTGATTTCTCTAGGTTCTAAAAATGGTATTTCTCGAAAAGGTGGAACACCTCTGACTATATCTGGTACATAGTGTGTATGAAACAATGGCAGCATTGAGTATCTTCTTTCACCTGATAAAGGCACTATGTGGTTAACTATAGTTGGCTCTTGGTGAGGTGAATGGAAACGTTGTCGTTTACCATCAAGAGGAAGATTCTTTTCATCGCTTAATCTCCTGAAAACAAACAATAAACCTTAGTGATTAAAGATATAATTTTCTGATTACAAATAGAAAACACTAAAAATATATAAATAGATGACAATACTGACTTTTTCAGCGAGGCCACATTATTAGCTCTAAATGAATCTTAAAATATTCATTTTCGGCATAAGAGATGCCTTAGAGAACACTTTAGAAAAAATGTGTAATAATGATGCATATTTTTTTAAAAAACAAACCACATATATATATTAGGGTTGGTCTCCTGCATTTGAACTACTACAATACTTCATATCAGCAGCAAAAACTTGGCAGGAGAATTTCTATTTATAGAATCACTAACAATAAAAGATCCAAACTCTAACATAAGGAGGATAAGATTAACTGAACTGAGTGCTATATATAAAAAAGGGCTCTTTGAGACCACCTATGTTCTGGTTTATCAGTAGGAAAGACCAAATTAAGAGACAGTTACCTTTTAAAAAAGCTTTATATAAAGACATTGGACAACTAAAGAAATCTGAAAATGAACTGCATTTCAGATAACAGTATTGTATTAATGTTAAATTTCTTGGGCATGATCAATATATTTTTGGTTATACAAGAGAATATCCTTGTTCTTAGGAGGAATGCACTGATGTCTTGCGGGGTAAAGTGCAATGATGTCAACAACCTTCTTCCATATCACTCAGAAAAAAGTAGGGGTAGGGAAGGAAAAAGGCAGAAAAAAACAAATCTCGCAGAACCGATGAATCTAGGAAAACCACATACAGGTGTTCATTGTACTATTCAAATTTTTCTGGAGGCTTAAAAATATTCAAAACAAAAAGGGAAAAATAATTTAAAAGTAATTATTTGTGGGAAAAGAAAGGTATTTACTTTCTTAAGCTGTTTACACCATAGGAAATTATCCTATTCCTTCTGAACACTAAAAATTTTATGAGTCATAGCCACCTGAAGGTTTTTATTTTAATACTCTTGGGATTATGTCAATTACTCTCTCCTTGACAGACCCACAAAATAACTGGTACTCCTACTCACAGGTAAAGATGCTAAAAACATAAGTGTATATTTAATTTTTTTATTATTTTTTTTTAAATTTATTTATTCATTTATTTTTGGCTGTGTTGGGTCTTTGTTGCTGCGTGCGGGCTTTCTCTAGTTGCGGCGAGCAGGCTCTTCATTGTGGCGCACAGGCTTCTCATTGTGGTGGCTTCTCTTGTTGCACAGCACGGGCTCTAGGCACGTGGGCTTCAGTAGTTGTGGCATGTGGGCTCAGTAGTTGTGGCTTACGGGCTCTAGAGCGCAGGCTCAGTAGTTGTGGTGCACAGGTTTAGCTGCTCCACAGCATGTGGGATCTTCCCTGACCAGGGCTCGAACCCATGTCCCCTGCATTGGCAGGCGAATTCTTAACCACTGAGCCACGAGAGAAGCCCCTTTAACATTTTTTAAACATAAAATTTAGAGATTTATATGCTGAATATCTTCTATTGAGAATGTCAATTTTAGTTTTAAAAATACATACGTATAATTATGAACTAGTGGAATTTATTTTCATTCATGATTCACAAATGGGCTATCAAGGCAATTTCTAAAAAATGAAAATTTGAATAAAGTCAATAATTTAAGCATCATTATAAAGTTTTCCACAATGACAACTTTGAAGAACAATTCACAGTGCTTCTAAGTATGGGATGTAGAGCCAAACCACCTGGTTTCAAATCCCAGCTATGCTACTTCTACCTGAATAACCAGATCATTACTTCTGTGTGCTTCAGCTTTCTCCTCAAACGAAGAGGCGTAACAGTACTTACCTCATAAAGTGTTGTGAAACTTAGTCAAACCATTATTTGCAAAGTCCTTAGAAC
Source organism: Physeter macrocephalus (assembly GCF_002837175.3). Taxonomy (NCBI): domain Eukaryota; kingdom Metazoa; phylum Chordata; class Mammalia; order Artiodactyla; family Physeteridae; genus Physeter; species Physeter macrocephalus. Next base: position 80,480,659 of record NC_041221.1, on the reverse strand, counting down.
AATGCCTACTACACATAGTGAGTGATCAATAATTCTTAGCTAGTGTTATTTCTAGTTGGACATAAAAGTTACGGGATGTTTATACAGACTATAAATAGCAATATCTTGCAAATATTGCCAAATATTATTTTAATAATCACCCCTAAAGTTCTATCATAATTATCCCATGATACATCAATTTCTTTTAATCAAATTGGTTAAAATGAATTGATTCCTGACTTCTCTATAGAAAGCTTTATGTCATGTAGAAATTTTCACTATAATAATATTTATCATGGAACCTTACCTGTGTAAGATAAGTCAAATAGTAAACTTTACTAGAAAGAAAGTGTTATAGGCTGAATTATGTCCTCTCAAAATTCATATGTTTAAGTCTAGTACTTCAAACTGTGACTGTATTTGGACACAGGCCCTTTAAAGAAGTAACTGAGTTAAAACGGGGTCATTAGAGTGAGCCCTAATCCAATATAACTAGTGTCTTCAGAATAGATTAGGACACCAAAAACACAGAGGGATGACCATTTGAGGACAGAGAAAGAAGGCAGCCATCTATAAGCTAAAGAGGGAGGCCTCAGAGGAAACCAAACCGGCCAACACCTTGATCTTGGACTTCTAGCCTCCAGAATTTTGAGAAAATTAATTTCTGTTGTTTAAGCCACCAAGTCTATTGTACTTTGTTATAGCGGCCCTAACAAACAGATACAGAAACCCATCTGATTTAGTTAAAAATCTCAACTACAATTAGTTATCCCTAAAATTTTTTAAATACTTTGAAGTTTTAAAATTCTGTTACAGGACTGACCACACAGGTCCCAGAAAACAAAATGTAGGGCATAGTGTCCATTCAACTTAATACAAGATACAGTGTTAAACAGTTCCCCAAAATGCAAATTTTTCTTTTAAAATAAGTAAGAAATACTTACTTCCTTCCTCGAAATAATGGGGAAGTTGAGGTCTGTATTGGACTGACATTTCCATATGTCAACTGCTGTAATGATACAGCTCTAGACAAGCTACCAAAGACAAAGAAAGAACAGTAGTAGTATACATTTTTTTCCTTAAAAACAAAAAACTAATTTCAGAAAAACTAAACAGTTCACTGATCAAAAGAAAACAAGACATGATGACATTTTCTCTAGCTCCAAATGTTTCATATAAAAAGGATTTGTGTCAAGTAGAAAATGAAACTTACAAATGACATGGGCCAAAATAACACCGTACTTACTCTGTATTCTGAAAGTTGAACTGTGCATCTATAAGCTGCTGGTGTGAATAAAGACTTGGTGACAGGGTGAAGAAGTTATTATGTTGTTGATGGTTTGGAGTGAAAGGCGGGCGACCCAAAATTGAGTTTGGGAACATGCTCTTGGTTCACTAAGAGTAAACATGTATTCTTCTACCTAGAATAGTTTTAAAGATAATTTATTATAGCTTAAAGATACTGAACTCTTTGGTAACTAGCATCTGCTAATTAATAAACAATTAGTTACCAAGTTACAAATTTCATTTGCAAAGTTATTTTTTTAAAGTTCAAACAGATCTCTTAAGTCACACCATAAGTATCTTAAGTCACACCATAAGTAACAAAAAAAACTTACTAATAATAAATTTTAAATCTAGATGAACCACATAATTCAAATGATAGTAAAATCTGTGCATTTCTAATTTTATGATGAATTTTCCCTAATAAATTTATCCTAATATCAACAAATCTTTTAGAATCAACTTAACACCATTATACTCTGATAATAAAAAGAAACCACCCAAGTGAGACATTTAATGAAATCCTACAATTTCTTACATTTATTCCCAATCTAATTTATTCAAAGGTATAAGCTGTCATATGACAACCTGATTCCCAGGATTTAGATAGTACAGATCTGATCAAACAAGGGATGGGGAGCTTCCCTGGTGGCGCAGTGGTTGAGAGTCCGCCTGCCGATGCAGGGGACATGGGTTCATGCCCTGGTCCGGGAGGATCCCACGTGCCGCGGAGCAGCTGGGCCCGTGAGCCATGGCCACTGAGCCTGCGCGTCCGGAGCCTGTGCTCCTCAATGGGAGAGGCCACAGCGGTGAGAGGCCCACGTACCACAAAAAAACAAAAAACAAAAAACAAGGGATGGAATTTGTATCACCTAGTAACTGTTCATAAAATTCTGAGATTCCCCTCAAAGTCTAAACAACTTATAAAAAGAACTTCCAATAAAAGAGTTTGTTCCACATGAATGGGGAAAACCTAGGTACAAAGCAATCAGAATCGTTCACTGCCCCAAGCAGAAGACTAGATATTTATTCTTTGCAATGACTGACCCCAAGAGGCTATAAACTTACAAAGAGTAGGGTAAGAAAACAAACTGAAAACAAGTATTAAGTGAAGTCTACAAAGTAAAAATAGGATCCCCAGCCTGCATTCCCAAGTCAGGCAATTAGAAAACTCATCTATGGGATAATGGAACACGAAACCATATAATACAGTAACCAAAGAACCTGTAACATAGGAACAGCCGCTCACCAAGAAAAAGTTAAGCTAACTCGCAACCTATAATGAAGCCTACTATTGAACAGCCTACTCATGCACATAAGCTTCCAATTTAGATTTCTAGTTAGAAAACAGACATCCATGGATCATCAAAAGTTTAAATAAAAAAAAAAAGGCCTAGGAATAAACAGAAACAACACCTGCAACAAATGAAAAGTGAGGAGAAAAAAAAAACCCTCCATAATTAATGAAAAAACATTGCATATGTAAATAAGAATGTGTTTTTTAAAAAGCAGAAAGGGCTCTTGGAAAATTAAAAGCAGAAATATCCAGCAGAAAGCTAAAAGATAACATTGAGGAATGAACAAAAAGGAAAAATTGGTGAGGGCAGACAGGAGGCAGGACAGTAAGAGAAAAAAATATAAGAGAACCAAATTATGTGGTCCAACATCCAATATAACAGAAGTTCCAGGAAGACCAGAGAAAACACAGAAAAGGAAATTACCAAGTAAATAAAAGAAGAAAATGTCCAAGACTGAAGAACACCAAGCCTTAGATTGAAAGGACCCAATGAGTATAAAGCACAACTGAATATATATATATATACACACACACACACACACACACACACACACATATACATACACACACACATATAAAGGTATATTACAGTGAAATTTCAGAATATCAGGTAAAAGAAGCTTATAAATATTACAGAGAAAGAAAATGTTATAAACAAAGGGATGGTATGGATAAACAAAAAGGTCCTACCATATAGCACAGGGAACTATATTCAATACACTGAGATAAACCATAATGGAAAAGAATATAAAAAAGAATGTATAACTGTATCGCTTTGCTATACAGCAGAAATTAACACAACATTGTAAATCAACTACAATTAAAAAAAAACATACACCAAGGGATGGTAATCAAAATGGCTTTGGCCCTCTCAGTAGCAACATTGGAAACAAAACAAGGAAGTGAATGCCTTCAAGGCTCTGAAGGAAATGCTTTCAAGCTATAATTCTATACCCAGCTATACTATCAGTGCAAAAGGAAAATAAAAACATTTTTAGACATGTAAGTTATCAAAAAAAAAAAGAAAAAGAAAAGAAAATCTGGGATCTAGGAAAAGGGAGATCTAACACAGGGCAGAGACAAATTCCCCAGGATGATGGTGAAGGGAAGCTAAACAGCTTAAGTTAGAACACATAGAAGTCTTCAAGAAGATATCCAAGGAGGAAAAAGATTAACTGGTAGATTACCTTATATATCTGACCACAGAGAGGAGTTCAGCTAACGGAGCAGAAATAATTATAGAACAGAAATGCAGCAAGTTAGAAATAAATTACTAAACTACAGACAAAACACACTCAAAAGGTCATATAAAAAAGGAAAAATAATCAGTCACCTACTTGGTTCTTACAATAACATGAACATTGAACATACTGATTTAAACAAATTGTAATATATTTATTATATATTTCCTACACTGTATTTATTTACAGATTACAAATACTATATGCTACATATATTTACATGTTTATACACACACATAAATCTCACAATTTATGATGAAAAAGGGTACATAAAAGTGGTAAATCCTCATTTTCAGTAGATGTCAATCTAAAAAACAACCTTCATAAAAATTTCTGCATTTTTTTTTTTTTTTTTTTTTTAAGAACAACAGAGGAAAATAACATGGAAGCTGCTAAAAGAAATGGTAATTGCCTCTGGGACTAAGACGAGATGTTTAGAAAAATTAGAATAGGAGACAATAAGAGAGAAAAGAGAAAGATCTGGGAAGAAACAAATAAGTCACTCACAGAAACTTTATTCCTTTTCAATTCTGTAAGATTAAAATTTCCTAGACTGGCCAGAGAGTGAGATTCACCAGTCCAAGGTTCATAACAGATTATGGACAACAGTCTTGGGCCACCATCAGATCCCATCCCAGTGCCTGACTCTAATCTGGACCAGAGACAAGGTGTTACCTCCAGAAAACAAGAGTTTGTCAGCTTTCTTGAGCAGGCCTTTATCTCTTGCTATAGGAAACTGATTAAAACAAAAAATCAATACTATCAAATCTGCTAAACTGTACTCTCTGATGTTCACTGATGAGTGGAAATATCTTGAACCAAGCAGGATTCCAGAGAATTCTTTATTAAAAGTACACTCAATAATTGTAGAATGCCAGATCTAAGGCTGTCAACTAATGCCTTCTTCTCCCTTTGCCTGGGCTTACACTGCTTCTTGGCTTCCTTGACTCTGCTTCTCTGATTCAACTTCCCATAAAACAATTACTATTTCATAGAATTCATTAGAAAATGACATTAAATACAATTCATTATAATGAATTTTGCTTGATATTTAATTTTGTTGTAACACAGATACTATAGATCTGATCAAACAAGAGAAGGAATTTGTATTCAGAAAAACTAGAATTAAAACACTCTATATTCAGATTTATTTAAATCAGTTCATAGTTAAAATTCTACACATTTTGTTTATACCTATAAATAATATGCTTGTGTTTTTCTTCAGGCTTGAGACCCAAAAAGACATAATAGCCCAGACCTCACCTAATTTCTATTGCATTATATGGTCAGATTCAAACTTAAGAATAAGTCAAAAGATGTCTTGTAGCCCAGAAGTACTCCTCAAACGACCAAATTATCTACGGCTTAAAAGCTGAGAATGATTCCATAATCAAAAGTGTACTTTAGGGCAGTTATCTAAATCAGCCTATCCCTAATTCCCAGATAAGCATCAAAGGTTTTCCAGCGCCTCCAAAACAAAGTTGGCCCTCAAGTCTGGCTCTTAACCAGGCCAGCCTTCAAAGTGGGGAGGATCATTCCTAGGGAATGTAATCAATGACATTCAATGCTCTCCAACACAAGTATTCTGCATGACCATCTAGAGATAAGGAAGTAAACCAAAAGCCCATGAATTTCAATTCCTCTTTCTAATATTTCTCCTAATACATTCCAACACTAATTTTGATGAAGATAAAAATGACACCAAAATAATAACCTATTATTATAAAACAATATAAGGGATCATTTTTTAAACAGAATAGAGTTTCTGAGAATAAAATCCAGCAAAACTATTACCATACCAGATTTAAGGGGACCTCTACAAAATTTTAAATCTTTTTCTTTACATTCTGAATGAAAGCCTTCTTCACCAAGTAGACAATGATCCATAAAAAAAAAATTACTCCACATTAACCACGGTAGCAGGTGTAAGAAATTTTATAATAAATAAAATCCAGATATTGGTGGTATCCTATTTTTCTTAGTTTGAAAATGATCAATTTCTCAATCTGTACTCGACTATAAAAAAGAATAATCTAGGTAAATTTTGAACTGCTTTAAAACTGTTGCATTGGTTCTTGCCTTAAGCAGAGAATCTTAAGGATTACTTCTTGACTAAGGTTGCCCATTTGGAAGTTACACAGGTTTATTTGTAAATAATCAAATATGAGACAAGGTAGTAATGGAGTAGTTCACAAAGTAATTCCTAGTGATATAGCATTTGGTCCTATAACTTACAACCAGGAATTTCTGTCCTAAACTTGACCTCTCCTCCAAGGAATTAGAGAACACTCAAGGTTACATAATTCCTTCATCAAGATTCCCTGGAAAGTGGAATCTACCTAGTATAAAAACCAGAAATGTAGTAGCAAATCTAGTTATCTGTCCACTTTGTCCAAATGCCTTTGATCCCCTAAACTCACTTTTCTTCCTCCACAATGCAAAAAGTCCAACTCCTAAATCCTGCTCACCCTCTGTCAAACCACCCACAGGTTTTGAAAACGACATTCCTTTTTTTAAATTAATTTTTATTGGAGTATAGTTGCTTTTACAATGCTGTGTTAGTTTCTACTGTACAGCAAAGTCAATCAGCTATACATATACATATATCCCCTTTGATCAAGAATTAGATCCCATCCAAGTATTAAAAAATAATCTAGCCACATGATTCCAAATGGACATTTCTTAAATACCTATTTCACACAGAGCCTGTTACACTTCCTGATCAGACAGAATTGGGGCTATTCACACCAACAGAGTAATGTTACCATTATTTGGCTATTAATCAGTACATATTAAGAGCCTTCTAGCTGTTAATGCCATGTTTAAAGCCTTGTGGTAACAAAGCATACAATACGAGAGTATTTACAAAAGTAGTATGTCGCCTGTAATTCAAATACACAGACTTAGTGTTCAGTTCTGATCTTTCCCCACAAAACCATACACCACACGTTAGGTTGCCAGTGTAGCTTGAGTTTAGTTTCATTTTCTTTTTTGTTCACCCTATTGATATACCAATATAAATAAACGACTGCTATTTTAAACAAAGAGCTGAGAGAGGATCAAACAAGGCAGGGAACTTGGATAGTAGAGAATTTATGAGACACATAAGCCCCCCGTGTTCTGACCTAGAAAGAGATGGAGAACCTATCTACAAAGGCTGAACGGTGCAAAAACAAAAGGGATAGACAACAATCTGACAGTCCTAACCTGTGCAGTTTCCTGTAAAGCTAAGAACTGAGACAATTTCACAACCATTTAGTGAAAAGTCTTAAATTTTAAATTATTAATCCAGATATTTACCTTAGGTCTTCACCACCCTTTGAAACCCCATGCAGTGTCCCAAGACAGTCTTCCTTGTTTGGTCCTAGACTGAGGACGGGGCGCGAGAAAGACAAACGAATGGGAAACGTTTAAGAGTTCCTAAGATTCTTCAGAAAGTACCGCAGCCTGGGGGCCGCCCATACGTCTGGGATATCAGAGAGATTATGACGGAACCTCCCACGCAAAACACTACAGTTTCCGAAAAAGTTCCCGGCGCCCAGCCCCCCACCCGGGCCTATACCGTTGCTTTCCTCTCCGAAACCCCCTAACTCACAAGTATCTTCGGGGAAGGCTAAGCAGGAGGTTCTACCGGCACCGCCAGACCAGGAGCTCCAGAGCCGGAGCAGGGACGGCCCGGCGCGCTCGGTCCTAGCTTTCTCCCGAGCCAAAGGAGGTAGTGCCCGCGCGGAATGGGTAGGCCCGGCTCCGGACTGCGATCTAATTCCTGGGCTCGGCGGCCGGGGAGGTGCGACACAAGAAAAGGCAGGGCCAGCAAGGGTGAGGGAGCTCGAGGGCGGCGGCAAAAGAAGGAAGACCAAAATGTAACCGGAAAAAAGAGGCGTAGAAAGCCCTGTCAGAAACACCCGGAAGACCGACGTGACCCCGGATGGAAACAGCGAGTAGGAGGACGGAGGTCATACTTCCGGCAGCCGCCTCGCTCTCTCCTGCGAGCTCTTCGCTCGAGTGCGCAAGCGCACGGCTCCTGGGGGCCCGGCTGGGAGGGAGTGGGACGCTCAGCGGCTGCGAGAGCGAGCGCGAGCGCGTAGGGGAAGGGCTGGGACTGCCTAGAGAAAGGCGGAGCGGCGGACGGAGGGAGGGTGGGCGGCGGAGAGCTCCCCTGGGCCCTCCCCTCAAGCTCACATTCTGATAAACATTTTTTTACTGGTCCTTCCTGTCTCTCAGCCGGGTGACTCCTCCGCAGAGAAGCTTTTCCTGGCCAAGTTTTCCCTCACTCTTCTGCACCGATCAGTATTAAGCTTTGTTTTTCCCCGTTAATGAACTGAGAGCTGCTTGGGAACCCTTATTTATCTATAAAGCCCGGACTCAACTCCCTGCCTTAGTAGCTAACATTCACTAATAAAACAAATATTTAATATTTCTTCTTGAGTGAGCTTTAATAGTTGTGAAAATATAAGTTGTTGAATTTATTCGTGTAAATGTGTTAACAATATTCCTTTATTGTCCTTTTTATTCCTGAAATTGGTAACTTGTGTCTTTTTTCTCTTTTCCTGATCGACCTGGCAAGAGGCAATATTAATCTCACTGATTTCAAATCTCAAAGTCACCTTTTGGTTTCAGAGATTTTCTTTATTTTTCTTTTCTCTTTCATTGATTTCTGCTGTTATGTTTATTTCCTTTATTTTTTGTTTGAAGTTTTTAAAATTAATTTTCCAGTTTCTTGGAAACTGAGGTCTTTGATTTGAGATGTTTCTTCCTTTGTAATACAGGCATTTGGTAGTATGAGTTTCCTTCAAAGTACTGTGTTAGCTGTATCCCACACATTTCAATATATTGTGTTTTCATTTTACTTCATTTCAAAATGCTTTCTAATTTCCCTATATGGGTTTTTTTCTTTGATCCTCGGATTATTTATGTTATTAAGTCTCCAAGTATCAGACTTTCCGGATACCTTTCTGTTATTGATTTCTAATTTAATCCCATTATCATCAAAGAACATACTTCATATAATTAGAATCATTTTAAATTTATTGAGACTTGTTCTGTGGCCCAGAATATGGTTGGTCTGTCTTGGTAAGTGTTCAGTGTACATTTATTTTTTATTTTTTTTCAGTGTACATTTAAAATAAATGTGTATTCTGTAGCTGTTGGGTGAAATGCTCTACAAATGTGAATCACATCAAGTTGCCTGATATTATTGTTCAAATCTAAATCCTGAGGGGGATTTAGAACATACTGATTTTCTGTCTACTTATTTTATTAATTATTAAGGGAAGAGCACTGAAATCCCTCACTATAATTATGGATTTTTCTAGTTTTCCTTGCTGTTCTATCAGTTTTTGCTTTATGTGTTGTGAAGCTCTGCTGTTAGTTGCATAAACATTTAGAATTGTTCTATTATTTAGGTGAATTTATCTTTAATGAAATGAATATGAAAATTATTATGTCATTATGAAATGATTCACTTTATAAATGACCCTCTTTTTTTCCTGGTAATATTCTTTGCTCTAACTGTACTCTGTCTGATGGTAATACAATCACTACAGCTTTCTTTTTTATAGTGTTAACATGGTTTATTTTTAAGGGAAAAAGTTATTCCAGTTCTACAAAAGTCTTCCAGGAAATTGAATGGTAAATACTTCCCAGATCATTCTATAAAGACAGCATTACTCTGATACCCAAACTCAAGATGTGCCAAGAAAAGAAAACAATGGGCCAATAGCCTCATAAACATAGATGCAAAAATTCTTAATAAAATTCTACCTATTTTTGTTCCACAATATATAAAAAATATTATACATTATGACCAAATGAGGGCTTATCCCAGGAATGCTAGGCTGAATTAACATTAGAAAATCAAACAACATAATTCACCATTAGCTAAGACTAAGAAAGAAAAACTGTATGATCATTTCAATAGGTGCAACAAAAGCATTGGAAAAATTCAATACCCATTCCTAGGAATATAAGAGAAAACATACAACTTGATAGAAAGCATCAATAAAAAGCAGCACAGTTAATGGGAAAGAACTGAATTTTTTCTTCCTAAGATCAGGAATAAGGCAAGAATTTCTGCACTCACCACCTCTTCAACATTGTACTGGGGGAGTTCTAGCCTGCACAATAAGGCAAGAAAAAGAAATAAAAGGCATCCAAATTGGAAAGGAAGAAGTAAAACTGGCTTTATTTACAGATGACATGATATATGGTCAAAATTTTATAGAACCTAAAAAAAGCTACTGGAACTCAAATGAGATCATCAAGACTACGTTATATAAAAACCAATATACAAAAGTAAATTGAGGGACCTCCCTGGTGGCACAGTGGTTGAGAATCCGCCTGCTGATGCAGGGGACACGGGTTCGTGCCCCGGTCCGGGGAGATCCCACATGCCGCGGAGCGGCTGGGCCCGTGAGCCATGGCCGCTGAGCCTGCGCATCCGGAGCCTGTGCTCCGCAATGGGAGAGGCCACAACAGTGAGAGGCCCGCATACCCCAAAAAAAAAAAAAAAAAAAAAAGTAAATTGATTTGTATTATACTAGCAACAAACAATCTGAAATTGAAATTTAAAATACCAAATGCTTAGAGATGAGTTGATAAATAAATATACATTTATTTATTTATACAAATTGTACACTGAAAACTACAAAATACACTGAGAAATTTAAGAAGACACAGATAGTGCTTTGTGACCATGAGAGGGGTGGGATAGGGAGGGTGGGAGGGAGGGAGACGCAAGAGGGAAGAGATATGGGAACATATGTATATGTATAACTGATTCACTTTGCTGTAAAGGAGAAACTAACACACTATTGTAAAACAGTTATACTCCAATAAAAATGATCTCTTTAGTTCAAAAAAAAAAAAAAGAAGACAGATAAACAGAAAGATATATATCATGGGTTAGAAGACTCAATACTGTAAAAGTGTCAATTTCCCCTCAAATTGATCTATAGATTCAGTACAACCCAAATCAAAATCCCAGCAGGCTTTCTTAAGTAATTGACAAAGTGATTCTAAAATTTATATGGAAATGCAAAGGACCTAGAATAACTTGAAACAACTTTAAAAGAGAAGAACAAAGTTGGAAAATTTACACTACACTACCTGATTTCAATGTTTATTATAAAGCTACATTAACCCAGATAGTATAGAACTGATATAAAGAGAGACAAAGAGATCAATGAAACTGAATAGTGAGGTTTTTAAAAGTCACATATATCTCTATGGCCAAATGATCTTCAACAAAGACCAAGGGCAATTCAATGGGGAAAAGAAAGACTTTTCAGCTAATAATGCTGGAACATTTGGATATCCATATGTAAAAATCAATCAATCTATCTATCTCATACTGTATGTGAAAACACAAAATGGATCATATATCTAGCTATAAAACTGTAAACTTCTGGAAGAAAACAAGAAAAAATTATTTGCAACCTTAGGCTAGGCAAAGATTTCTTAGGTATGGTATTAAAGCACTATCCTTAAAAGAAAAAAAGTGATAAACTGGACTTTATCAAAATTAAGTACTTCTTTTCAAGACACTATTAAGAAAGTGAAAAGACTAGGCAAAAACAGAAGATGCACCCAACCCCCAGCTTTGGGGCAGAATCAGGGAAGAAGGGACTTGGGGTGTTTTGATGATGTGGTTTTTGTGATTGTTAATTTTATATTTGGCATGTGATTGGCAACATGAGCTCTTCTGTGATGTGGAGTCATCTACAACTTCTACGTTTGGATGTAGCAATGTGGAATAGAATGGCTACAAATAAGGGCTCCTATTGTATTTTGTACCTATTATATGCAATCTCATCTGGGGCATCTTGGGGATAGAGTAGTAAACAAAAGTAACCCAGTCTGTTCTCTCCTGTAGTTTACAGCTCAGAGAGAATAAACTTTACAAATTTAGAAAACAAAAATCTAATTTTATTTTTTTAAAAACTGGTGCTTCTGAAAGGAATGCCATATATATATATATATATATATATATATATATATTTATTTATTTATTTATTTATTTGGTTGTGCCAGGTCTTA
>NC_041221.1:80464872-80468597 GCF_002837175.3 Physeter macrocephalus | reverse complement strand
GGGGAGATCCCACATGCCGCGGAGCGGCTGGGCCCGTGAGCCATGGCCGCTGAGCCTGCGCATCCGGAGCCTGTGCTCCGCAATGGGAGAGGCCACAACAGTGAGAGGCCCGCATACCGCAAAAAAAAAAAAAAAAAAAAAGTAAATTGATTTGTATTATACTAGCAACAAACAATCTGAAATTGAAATTTAAAATACCAAATGCTTAGAGATGAGTTGATAAATAAATATACATTTATTTATTTATACAAATTGTACACTGAAAACTACAAAATACACTGAGAAATTTAAGAAGACACAGATAGTGCTTTGTGACCATGAGAGGGGTGGGATAGGGAGGGTGGGAGGGAGGGAGACGCAAGAGGGAAGAGATATGGGAACATATGTATATGTATAACTGATTCACTTTGCTGTAAAGGAGAAACTAACACACTATTGTAAAACAGTTATACTCCAATAAAAATGATCTCTTTAGTTCAAAAAAAAAAAAAAGAAGACAGATAAACAGAAAGATATATATCATGGGTTAGAAGACTCAATACTGTAAAAGTGTCAATTTCCCCTCAAATTGATCTATAGATTCAGTACAACCCAAATCAAAATCCCAGCAGGCTTTCTTAAGTAATTGACAAAGTGATTCTAAAATTTATATGGAAATGCAAAGGACCTAGAATAACTTGAAACAACTTTAAAAGAGAAGAACAAAGTTGGAAAATTTACACTACACTACCTGATTTCAATGTTTATTATAAAGCTACATTAACCCAGATAGTATAGAACTGATATAAAGAGAGACAAAGAGATCAATGAAACTGAATAGTGAGGTTTTTAAAAGTCACATATATCTCTATGGCCAAATGATCTTCAACAAAGACCAAGGGCAATTCAATGGGGAAAAGAAAGACTTTTCAGCTAATAATGCTGGAACATTTGGATATCCATATGTAAAAATCAATCAATCTATCTATCTCATACTGTATGTGAAAACACAAAATGGATCATATATCTAGCTATAAAACTGTAAACTTCTGGAAGAAAACAAGAAAAAATTATTTGCAACCTTAGGCTAGGCAAAGATTTCTTAGGTATGGTATTAAAGCACTATCCTTAAAAGAAAAAAAGTGATAAACTGGACTTTATCAAAATTAAGTACTTCTTTTCAAGACACTATTAAGAAAGTGAAAAGACTAGGCAAAAACAGAAGATGCACCCAACCCCCAGCTTTGGGGCAGAATCAGGGAAGAAGGGACTTGGGGTGTTTTGATGATGTGGTTTTTGTGATTGTTAATTTTATATTTGGCATGTGATTGGCAACATGAGCTCTTCTGTGATGTGGAGTCATCTACAACTTCTACGTTTGGATGTAGCAATGTGGAATAGAATGGCTACAAATAAGGGCTACTATTGTATTTTGTACCTATTATATGCAATCTCATCTGGGGCATCTTGGGGATAGAGTAGTAAACAAAAGTAACCCAGTCTGTTCTCTCCTGTAGTTTACAGCTCAGAGAGAATAAACTTTACAAATTTAGAAAACAAAAATCTAATTTTATTTTTTTAAAAACTGGTGCTTCTGAAAGGAATGCCATATATATATATATATATATATATATATATATATATTTATTTATTTATTTATTTATTTGGTTGTGCCAGGTCTTAGTTGCAGAGGGCAGGTTCCTTAGTTGTGGGAGGCAGTCTCCTAGTTGCGACTCGTGGGCTCCTTAGTTGTGACATGCGAACTCTTAGTTGTGGCAGGCATGTGGGATCTAGTTCCCTAAGCAGGGATTGAACCTGGGCCCCGTGCATTGAGAGCGCAGAGCCTTAACCACTGCACCACCAGGGAAGTGCCCAAAAATATAATTTTAATGGTAGTAACCAAGAAAAGGAAAAGCAAATAACCAGGGGATCTAACCGATCATGAAGAGCACGATGGCTAAGAATGTGTGCTACTCAGATCTCCTGTGTGCGGAGCATAGTTGACTGACAACCCCAGCTGCTGCCTCTCTGGATCTACCACCACATTTGGAACCGAGGTCATGTCCCTGCTGAACTGCAGCCAGACAGTGACTGAGCACTGCAGAGATGCTAGAGCCAGCCTTCCTGGAGGACAAAGGACCCTTCTAATGGGCAATTCTGACTTGGGAACTCCCCATTTGCCTAGCCAAAACTTCCTTAGAAGAGTGCTGCAGTCTTTTTCTACCCAATTCTCCTTCCTTCTCCTCCTTCAATAGATGTCAGATATGCATTGGAACCTGAGGCTTTCCCTGCTTCCTCTTGCTTCCTCCTTTTTATCTTCCACAGGGATATCCTCTAATAAATCTCTTGTGTCTAATCCTGTCTTGGCATCCACTTCTTGGAGGACTCGAACTAACACAGAACCTTTCCCTGTGAAAGAGCCATTTAAGCTGAGACCTAAGGGAGTAGAAGTTAGATGAAAATTTGAAGGAAGAAAGAGAACAGCCCTGAGTTAGACAGGAGATTGTCATAGTGCCTGGCACATGGTTAGTACTCAATAAACATCGCTTGACTAAATGGAATACAAGTGCTTTATGTAGGGCCAGTAATTATTCCTCAAAAACAGTTTTACAAAGGGAGTTCTATTATTATCCCTATTATGACAAATGACAAAACTGAGGATAAGAACTGTAGAGTATCTTGTGCAAGGTCAGGCAGCCGTTGAAAAGCACAAATTAGGATACAAACTTAGGTTTGTTTGTTTCCAAGCCTGTTATTTTTAACTGCTTAAATATCAAGTTATACTGGCTCCCCTCAGAGGATTTGAAAGTGAGCTTTGAAAATAAAATGTGTATAATATAATTTTTTAAAATTCGTAATCTATCTAAAGGCCACTGCCTCTTCTAAAAACAGGGCAAGAGACATCCTGAATGGAAAAAGATATTCCATGCAAATGGAAATCAAAAGAAAGCTGGAGTAGCAATTCTCACATCAGACAAAATAGACTTTAAAACAAAGACTATTACAAGAGACAAGGAAGGACACTACATAATGATCAAGGGATCAATACAAGAAGAAGATATAACAATTGCAAATATTTATGCACCCAACATAGGAGCACATCAATACATAAGGCAAAATGGACAGATCATCCAAAATGAAAATAAATAAGGAAACACAAGCTTTAAATGATACATTAAACAAGATGGACTTAATTGATATTTATAGGACATTCCATCCAAAAACAACAGAATGCACTTTCTTCTCAAGTGCTCATGGAACATTCTCCAGGATAGACCATATCTTGGGTCACAAATCAAGCCTTGGTGAATTTAAGAAAATTAAAATGCTATCAAGTATCTTTTCTGACCACAGTGCTATGAGACTAGATATCAATTACAGGAAAGGATCTGTAAAAAGTACAAACACATGGAGGCTAAACAATACACTACTTAATAACCAAGTGATCCCTGAAGAAATCAAAGAATAAATAAAAAAATACCTAGAAACAAATGACAATGGAGACACAATGACCCAAAACCTATGGGATGCAGCAAAAGCAGTTCTAAGAGGGAAGTTTATAGCAATACAATCCTACATTAAGAAACAGGAAACATCTCAAGTATGCAACCTAACCTTGCACCTAAAGCAATTAGAGAAGCAAGAACAAAAAACCCCCAAAGTTAGCAGAAGGAAAGAAATCATAAAGATCAGATCAGAAATAAATGAAAAAGAAATGAAGGAAACAATAGCAAAGATCAATAAAA
>NC_041221.1:80463322-80464714 GCF_002837175.3 Physeter macrocephalus | reverse complement strand
AAATGACAATGAAAACACGATGACCCAAAACCTATGGGATGCAGCAAAAGCAGTTCTAAGAGGGAAGGTTATAGCAATACAAACCTACATTAAGAAACAAGAAACATCTCAAATAAACAACCTAACCTTACAGCTAAAGCAATTAGAGAAAGAAGAACAAAAACCCCCAAAGCTGGCAGAAGGAAAGAAATCATAAAGATCAGATCAGAAATAAATGAAACAGAAACGAAGGAAACAATAGCAAAGATTAATAAAACTAAAAGCTGGTTGTTTCAGAAGATAAACAAAATTGATAAACCATTAGCCTGACTTATCAAGAAAAAAAGGGAGAAGGCTCAAATCAATAGAATTAGAAATAAAAGAGCAGAAGTGACAACTGACACTGCAGAAATACAAAGGATCATGAGAAATTACTAAAAGCAACTCTATGTCAATAAAATGGACAACCTGGAAGAAATGGACAAATTCTTAGAAATGCACCACCTTCAGAGACTGAACCAGGAAGAAATAGAAAATATAAACAGACCAATCACAAGACTATGACTAAATGGAGTTTATCCCAGGAATGCAAGGCTTCTTCGATATACACAAATCAATCAATGTGATACACCATATTAACAAATTGAAGGAGAAAAACCATATGATCATCTCAATAGACGCAGAGAAAGCTTTTGACAAAATTCAACACCCATTTATGATAAAAACCCTGCAGAAAGTAGGCATAGAGGGAAGTTTCCTCAACATAATAAAGGCCATATATGACAAACCCACAGCAAACATCGTCCTCAGTGGTGAAAAACTGAAAACATTTCCTCTAAGCTCAGGAACAACACAAGGTTGCCCATTCTCACCAGTATTATTCAACATAGCTTTGGAAGTTTTAGCCACAGCAATCAGAGAAGAAAAATAAATAAAAGGAATCCAAATTGGAAAAGAAGAAGTAAAGCTGTCACTGTTTGCATATGACATGATACTATACAAAGAGAATCCTAAAGATGCTACCAGAAAACTACTAGAGCTAATTAATGAATTTGGTAAAGTAGCAGGATACAAAATTAATGCACAGAAATCTCTTGCATTCCTATACACTAATGATGAAAATTCTGAAAGAGAAATTAAGGAAACACTCCCATTTACCATTGCAACAAAGAGAATAAAATACCTAGGAATAAAGCTACCTAAGGAGACAAAAGACCTGTATGCAGAAGACTTATTATAAGACACTGATGAAAGAAATTAAAGATGATACAAACAGGTGGATAGATATATTATGTTCTTGAATTGGAAGAATCAACATTGTGAAAATGACTCTACTACCCAAAGCAATCTACAGATTCAATGCAATCCCTATCAAACTACCACTGGCATTTTTCACAGAACTACAACAAAAAA
>NC_041221.1:80447485-80461963 GCF_002837175.3 Physeter macrocephalus | reverse complement strand
TGAGGTTGATGGACCTAGAGACTGTCATACAGAGTGAAGTAAGTCAGAAGGAGAAAAACAAATACCGTATGCTAACACATATATATGGAATCTAAAAAAAAAATGGTCATGAAGAACGTAGGGGCAAGACGGGAATAAAGATGCAGACCTGCTAGAGAATGGACTTGAGGATACGGGGAGGGGGAAGGGTAAGCTGATAGGGAGGGTGGGAGGGAGGGAGTTGCAAGAGGGAAGAGATATGGGGACATATGTATAACTGATTCACTTTGTTATAAAGCAGAAACTAACACACCATTGTAAAGCAATTATACTCCAATAAAGATGTTAAAAAAAAAAGAGACATCCTGAATTACCCTGGTGTTGTGTATGAAAGTCATGAAGTAACTGGATAGGATTTCACTAATGGAGTCCGTGTTGCAAGCAGGGTTCAATAGTCAAACAGAAGGTTGAAAGAAATCCTAGGCAGTTCCTCTTAAAGTAATTCTACTTGGAGATACACAGATGTCTTTCTAATTAGGAAGGAGTGACTGAAACCAGAGGTACAGGATAGAGTTAGATGTTTGTCATAGTTTTAAAACTCTTCAAACTTACCAACTTCTCATTATCCAGTGTGATCCTTTAACATGTCATGGGGACACTTTCAAAGTGCATTCTTTTGGGTGCAACTTGAGAACAAATACTGACTGTTGAATTTAACAGTATTCTTGGGAATTCAAAATACACTATTCCATCATTCTATCTCTAATGAATTTATTGTAGAACAATGTCAGCAAATGATTATAGAGTATTAGAACTAAAATGAAGTTTAGCAATTATCCCTGCTCCTCATTTTCCATGTAAGAAAACAATGGATGTATTAAAGATAGAAAAGGAAATAAATTAATATGTACTAAATCATTTAAAGTATATCAGCATATAATTTCAACTTAGATATTGTCCAAGAATAGACAGAACAATCAAAGAAGGCAGTTGCAAATTCTACATGAATACACTGTGAATGTAGTTCGCTACTCATTCAGCTGGATCGAGCCCTTGGAAATTTCAAGTTGATATTACTGCCATGGGTTCTCATGCCTTCAGAAATTACTATAGTAAAATATAAATTTGAGTAGCAATTTGCTTAGAGTGATAAAAGCCTGATTTAGTGGGGAGAGGAGTTAATGAAATTTATTGCTTTCTATG
Organism: Physeter macrocephalus; assembly: GCF_002837175.3. Lineage (NCBI taxonomy): Eukaryota > Metazoa > Chordata > Mammalia > Artiodactyla > Physeteridae > Physeter > Physeter macrocephalus. The sequence goes on along the minus strand of NC_041221.1, from coordinate 80,460,781 downwards.
ATTATAAAAGTAATAAAGGCTTATTTGGAAATTTTTAGAAAATATAGAAATGTATCAAGAAGGAAGTAAAAAATTAAAATTGATGGGATACAATATAGCTAAAATCTGTGACCTGAAAGCTGGCTTTTAAAAGGTTAATTTTATGAAGACAAAAATAAGAATTAAATGCCAATCAAAATCTCAATTTTCATCATTATGAATGTTTGTTTAACAGATATGATTTAATATGGCCCAGATTAATATCACAGTCTTTAACTTATTACTTTGAAAGCTCAAGAACTGAACAACCTAAAATAATATTCTAAGAGATTCAAAGTAAAAGAAATTCTGTGAATGGAAGAATAATTTACTAGGCAATGAGGATCTAAAAAATCGTTCTTACTGGTAGATTCCAAACAACTTGTTAGAATAACTGCAATTAAATGAGCTAATTAGAACCCCCCAAACCCTTATTTTTTTCATTGACTCAACAGTCATTTTTAAAATGACATCTGATTTTTCTAACCCGAGTCCTGAAATTATATGGATATATAGATTTTTCAATGTTATGTAAAGGTTAACAAATTCTAGGGACATGTAAAGGAATAAAATCAGTATCACAAACACTTCTTTACATAGTTCATCACTAAGGATTTTTTTCACATTTACTCTCTTGATCTTGTTTCTTTCCCTCCTGGGAAGGTATCACTCACTAACTCATTTGTTCATTCATTTAATCAGTCATTCAGTCAATCAACAAATATTTATTGAGCACCCATTATCTTCTGGATAAATAGTTACAATAAGAATGTCACTATTTGGGAGGTGGAGGGTAGTAGTAATGAAAAGCTGAATAGAAGAAACAGCTAATTAGAGAAGGAGCCAAACTTCAAGACCAAACATGTAGTATGTGAACAAGATTAAACCACAACAAGAGCTAGAAAAGTGTTATTGAGAAACAGGGTTTAATTCAAAAGAATCTTTCCGCAAAAGGAAAAGTAGAGACAAGGTCTGGAAGAAAAGTGAGCTTACTGTCCAAAAAGGTAATTCTCATAAGTATCAGAATGTAATGCTTCAGTTTCTAAATTTTTCTATTTGTGTTCCACCTAGCTTTATACCACACTCTCTTCTCTTGCAATTTCTTCTTAAGGAGCTCCAGTCAGAGAAGAATTTTTCAGGGAAATGTTAACCAGATGGCTTTCTCTAATCTTCCTTGGAAAAAAAATCAAAGTAGGGTTTGAAAGTAACACCGCCACCTACAAGTAAGTACTTTGAGAAGAAAAATGACTGAAATCCCAGTCATCTGGGTAGATGTCCAAGCTGCCAGAAATCTAAGAATAAAGCTTTGGAGTGGGGCTTCAGGTTTACAGAAAATAGAAATGTGATTAAAATAAAATAAGAAAAGAAAAATAACTTAAAAGTCTTGGCATCTTTCAAAAACAAAAAGTCTATTTGCCTATGTTTTTTGTCTCCATATTAGCTACATCTTTCAAGTCACGTGAGATTGTTGGCCAAGTAACTTGAAACATCTCCAGATCTCAGTTTCCTTATCTGCCTGGGGATATTATAAGAGCATCTGCGTCTTGGTTGTGAGGATTAGATTGTTAGTAATTATTAAGAATTGTTAGGGCTTCCTTGGTGGCGCAGTGGTTGAGAGTCCGCCTGCCGTTGCAGGGGACACGGGTTGGTGCGCCGGTCTGGGAAGATCCCACATGTCGCGGAGCGGCTGGGCCCGTGAGCCATGGCCGCTGAGCCCGCGTGTCCGGAGCCTGTGCTCCGCAATGGGAGAGGCCACAACAGTGAGAGGCCCGCGTACCACACACACACACACACACACACAAACGAATTGTTAAATTTCAACTCAGATACTTGTCCATTTCATCTTTTCCTGAGTATCATCATGGTAGCCTTAACTACTACTAATGGCCGGGACTCCTTCCCTCCCACCACCACCTGTCCCAAAACAAAGTTACCAGACCCTTTGTTTTTAGGTGAAACTGAGAATATGCATAGGATTGCTGAGTAAGAAGTACTTTCTGAGTCACCCTGAAACTTGAACACTTGGTTGCTACCGTAAGGAGAGAACCCTAAGCTGAACTTCAGCATTAATAAAACAAAGTAGGTCTATAAAAAACATCTAATGAATTGAAATTTTAGATTTTCGTTTTAGCAGTCACTGAATTCAGCCGGTAGCTCCAAATTCCAAACACATAACAGAGGTATGTGTCTTGACATTAAAATTATACTTACGAACTTTAGAAGACAGCTTCTTTCAGGTATTGCAGTATCAAAATCAGGGGAGCTTGATTCCCACAGACCACGACTTGATGTTTTTGAGGGATGCGTAGGTGGAAGTAAGGGAAAGGGGATGAAAAGGATGCTGAACACACCAAATTGTACCAACACACTACCCAGATGGTACCACTCTGATAAATAATCGATATTATTCATTAAATCAATCTGAATATCATCCAGCTCTTTATGTAGCATCTAGAAAATAGATGTATTTAAAAAGATAGATAAGAAATATAAGTGATGAAAGGAAGGAAAAGATACCTTCCAACTGAGGTTAAATTTAACTCAAAAATGAAAAATATGAAGATAAAAATACAAAGATATGTTCAGCCATCTGTAGAATGACTTCCCTGGCAAAATTTTTGAAATATGCCAATACCAAGTGTTGATAAGGATGTCAAAAAATGAGAAATCTTAAATACTTCTGGTATTTAAAACCACTTTGTTTAAAACCACTTTGGAAAACACTGGCATTTCAAATAACTTTGAATAAGTATATATTTTGAAATCCAGCAATTCCTCTCCTAAGTATATACTCTAAAGAAATTCTTACCCAGGAGACATGTACAATTATGTTAATACCAGCATTGTTTCAAACAGAAAAAAAAAAAACTGGTAACTCAAATATCTGTTGACAAGAAACTGAGTGAATAAGTTGTAGTTTATTCATAAAATGAATACAGCAGTGAAAATAAATTGCAGCTACATATGTCAACACGGATGAACTTCACAAATCTGAATGCTGAAGAAAAATAAAAAGAGCAAGTTGCAAGAGAAAAGAACTATATGATTCCATTTATACAAAGTTCAAAAACACGCAAAACTAAACAATTTGTTATTTAGTGATACATTCATATGTGGTAAAACTATAAAGAAAAGCAAGGGAATGATAAATACAAAATTCAGGGTACCAGATATCCATGGGGAAAGGGAGGAAAGAAGAGGGATGAAATAGTTGAAGGACAGAGCACAGGACATAGAGTGGTAATATTCTATTTCTTAAACTAGGTGGTGGGTACCTGGGTGTTCACTTATTGTTATTAATAATAATACTTTATGTATTTGTTATACACAATGACAAAATAAAATTCTTAAGTCAGAAATTATACATCGTAAGAGATATTCGATTAATGTGAGATTTAAGTTTTACAAACATCCAAAATCCAGCCAAAGTAATCTGAACATAACCTCAGGGAGGTCTGATTGGATTGAAATATTACAAATATAATCAATTGTTCAGTAGACCCTTGGTCTTGTAATGATTTGTAATTCTTCTGTGGTAAGAACTTGAATTCTATATACATAAATTCTAGTTTCACAGAATTTCTGGCTACCGAATGAGTCTACCTAGGATGGCTTGGAATATACCTAAAAAATTCACTTTATTGTTCTCTTCTTACCTTTATATGCATGGGAATGCGTGAACTAATTTTTTAAAATTATTTTTTCTTTGTGGAAATGATCTCCACAAAAAAGCCAACTTTTAGTGCTGGTTTGGAACTGTAGAAAAAGAGAAAAAGCTTAATTAAAAAGTGGTTACTGGGACTTCCCTGGCAGTTCAGTGGTTAGTACTCTGCACTTCCACTGCAGCAGGCACGGGTTCGATTTCTGGTCAGGGAACTAAGATCCCGCATGCCGCGACATGGCCAAAAACTAAGAAGTTGCTCCTAACTAGAAGGTTTATCTTTTTTTAAAAAAAGGATATGCTATTGAGAAATTTGTAATTTGAAGATTTCTGAAGGTGCCAAGATACGTACCCCAAGAATGAAGAGGGAAGAAATTATAGAAAGGAGATTATTGCATGACTGTATTTACACAGCAGTAATGTTCTTGACATACTAACTCAAACTCCCAGCAAGATCACTAATCTCAAGAATGTATTTATTAGGCCACCAGACAATGATATTAGCCAACTAATTTTCCTCGCTGTGATTTCATACCCCTTGTGGTTATAATTCGACTTCCTGTATTGCTTCCCTACAAAGAGAGGATGGACATATCTACCAGCACTGTGCTGGATATTTTCCATTGGCCTGAATATCTAGCCCACCCATCCCACCCTGCTTTCTGCCTGAAAGACTGACCTATATGGACTCTACCACCGGGTTTCCTTGCCCACCAAGCTTCCTGTTGAGTTGGATCAACACAGAGCCTCAGGAGATCAGAAGGAGGGAGAAAAGACAGGTTGGGTTTTTATTCCGCAGGCTTCTTCCTGTGGTGTCATTGTAGGCTGGTCATGTTCATAACTGAAGGTTTCCAGTAGCTTTTTTCACACAGCCTTCTCTGTCTCCTGGTTCCAATCATTGCTTCTTTCCCTCACTTCTTCAGGCTGTCAAAACAGTCTGACTCCTGTTTTTTGCTCTCAGAATGCCTGGAAGAGTAATCATATACAGTCTACCCCCAGAAACAACAATCCTCCAACTAACCAGTCATGAGCACAGTGTCATGGTGTGAAACATTTTTTAATTTTTTCCATTAAATTATCTCCATGCAGAGACAGCATCAGATGGGTGCCAGGGTCCCTTTTTGCTCTCATCTCATCTCGTCTTCCCTTTATTTCCCTCTGCCCTGTCCCCAGGATCCTCTCCATCAGTCAACGCTCTCTGTGGTCAAGTCCATGGAAATTCCTGTCTCTAGTACAGTTCTAGGAGGGCAATTGTGAGACCTCTCAAACTTTCATTTTAATTGACTAAGGCCTTTTAGGGTCTTTAGAGTGTAGCACCTACAAAATAAACCACAAACACATTTTAAAAGCAAGACTTTTTTTCCGCAAATATTGCTCTCCTTTTATAGTACAACGTGGGTATATTATTTTATTAAAGACCTTCTGCTCACCTGTGTGAGAAAGAGAAAGATTCGGGGGAGAGGGCAGGGAAGATGAAGAAAGAATGGAGTGGTAGCTGGAGATGCAAGTCATGTCCAGAGAGCATTTCAGGAAATGAAAACAGCATGCTGAAGGCCCCAAAGCTGGGAAGCTGGAACATTTGTGGAACTAAAATAAGGTCAGTGTAACTGAAGCTTTGGTAGCAAGAGAGAGAATGGTTTGTGAGAGAGAGCTGCGAATCAGAGAAAGCAGAGCATCATGGGTCACATTAAGGAGATTGACCTTTATCCTAAGTAAAGAAAGGGTGGATGGTTTGGGGGAAACGTGAGGGAAGGCAAGTGAAGTAAATATTGTAAAAGTTTGGTTAAGAAAGATTGAGAAGCTGACCCATGTGATCTATTGTACATCACTCTATTTCTTGGCTTTCTTGCACTTAAATTTTTTTTTAATTGAAGTATAGCTGATTTACAATGTTGTGTTAGTTTCAGGTGTACAGCAAAGTGATTCAGTTGTGTATATATACTTATATATGTATATATACATATATATGTATATATACACATATATATACACTTATATATGTATATATACATATATATGTATATATACACATATATATACACACATATATATATATTCTTTTCCAGATTTTTTCTCCCTTATAGGTTATTACAAAATACTGAGTGTAGTTTGCTGTGCTATACAGTAGGTTCTTTTTTTTTTTTTTTTTTTTTGACTGCATTGGGTCTTCGTTGCTGTGCACGGGCTTTCTCTAGTTGCGGCGAGAGGGGGCTACTCTTTGTTGCGGGGCGTGGGCTTCTCACTGCTGCTACTCTTTGTTGCGGTGCACGGGCTTCTCATTGCAGTGGCTTCTCTTGTTGCAGATCATGGGCTCTAGGCACATGGGCTTCAGTAGGTGTGGCATGCGTGCTCAGTAGTTGTGACACACAGGCTTAGTTGCTCCGTGGTATGTGGGATCTTCCCGGACCAGGGCTCGAACCCCTGTCCCCTGCATTAGCAGGTGGATTCTCAACCACTGCGCCACAAGGGAAGCCCTATTCAGTAGGTTCTTGTTGGGTATCTATTTTATATGTAGTAGTGTGTATATGTTAATCCCAAACTCCTAATTTATCCCTCCCTCACTTTCACCTTAGGTAACCATAAGTTTGTTTTCTATGTCTGTAGGTCTATTTCTGTTTTGTATTTAAGTTCATTTGTATCATTTTTTTTTAGATTCCACATATAAGCGATATCATATGATATTTTCTTTCTCTGTCTGGTTTACTTCATTTAATATGATAATGTCTAGGTCCATCCATGTTGCTGCAAATGGCATGACTTCATTCTTTTTTATGGCTGAGTAGTATTCCATTGTGTGTATGTACCACGTCTTCTTTATCCATCCCTCTGTCAATGGACATTTAGGTTGCTTCTAAGTCTTAGCTATTGTAAATAGACTTGCACTTAAATTTCTAAAAATTTAAATTATCCAAATAATACATAAATATATTCTTTTTAAAATAAATTTATTTATTTTGTTTATTTATTTTTGACTGCATTTGGTCTTTGTTGCTGCACACAGGCTTTCTCCAGTTGCGGCGAGCAGGGGCTACTCTTCATTGTGGTGCGCGGGCTTCTCATTGCATTGGCTTCTCTTGTTGCAGAGCACGGGCTCTAGGTACATGGGCTTCAGTAGTTGTGGCATGTGGGCTCAGTAGTTGTGGCTCGCAGGCTCTAGAGCACAGGCTCAGTAGTTGTGGCACATAGGCTTATTTGTTCCACAGTATGTGGGATCTTCCCAGACCAGGGCTCGAACTCGTGTCCCTTGCATTGGCAGTCAGATTCTTAACCACTGCGCCACCAGGGAAGCCCCATAAATATGTTCTTAAAGAAAAAATTTTCAACAGTACAAACTGAAAAGTTCCCCTGACTTATCATCCTTAATAATTCTTGAAACTTCCTCTCAGTTAACTATTATGTACTAGGAATGTTTACATCTACAACTAACAAGAAAACCTGGCTATCAATGACCTAAGCTAATTGGAGTTCGTATGATAGGCAGCTGTTAGCATTAGTTCAGTGATGTCAAAATGGCTGCCATAGCTCCAAGCATGGTATCTATCATTCACGAATCAGTGTGTGGCTATAGATAATTAATTTTCACCATTGTGTGGAATTCCATTGTACAAATATACTACACTGTATCCATTCTCCTGTTAACGGACACTTGGGTTATTTCCAGTTTAGGGGGTTTTGTTTCATTTGTATTTTCTGGTTTTGCTATTAAAAACATGTGCTAGGGCTTCCCTGGTGGCGCAGTGGTTGCGCGTCCGCCTGCCGATGCGGGGGAACCGGGTTCGCGCCCCGGTCTGGGAGGATCCCACATGCCGCGGAGCGGCTGGGCGCGTGAGCCATGGCCGCTGAGGCTGCGCGTCCGGAGCCTGTGCTCCGCAACGGGAGAGGCCGCAGCAGAGGGAGGCCCGCATACCACAAAAAAAAAAAAAAAAAAAAAAATGTGCTATTAATCGTCTTATATAAGTCTTCTGGTGTACAAATTGCACAGATTTCTCTAGGCTATATCTAGGAGTAGAACTTCTGAGTAACAGAGTTTTCACATTTCAATTTTATTTTATTATGCCCTTTATATAAATGGTATCATGTAGTACATATTGTTCTGTATCTTTACTTTATTGCATAAGCTCAAAGATTTTGTCTATTTTTCTCACTACTCTATCCCCAGCACCATTCATTCATTTAATAAATATTTATTAAATACCTACTCTGTACCAGGCTCAGGTTGGAAACATTTACTTGAGTTTTCCTCTGAAGTCCCTTCCCTCCCTATCTTCCATAAAGGCCCTCAATTCTGATCCTTCAGTTTACAAGCCAGTATTATCCCAAGAATAGGGCCACTGCTAGTCCACAGTGTGCAATTATGCTAGTTGAACAAAAGGCATATCCCTCCCACGGCACCCAATCACATGCCAGGGTTACCCACAGCCAGCACTGCGCAATGTTTGGTGAGCAGAGCTCAGCCTGAATTTCAGCCCCCTCACTCCCTCAGCAGATGCTCTTATGCAGGTATAACCTGTTCAACTGTACAGAGCAGCCCTGCTCCAGAAAACTAGCTAATAGATGCAAACTTCTCTTTAAGTGTCTCTCAACCTGGCTATACTCAAAGATGTTCTTCCTTTACCTCTGTTATTCTCTCCTTTACCTATTGCACTAAACAGACTGGAGGAAGAGTCCATAATATTTGCCATGAAGAAAATATTTGCCATGAAGAAAAGTGGCACCAATCAGTTCTTTTAAATATAAGTTCTGTGGCTCAAAAAGCATTCTTTGTCAGTAAAACCAACCCAGATACCCAAGCCATAATGATTTGGCTTGGCTTGGATGGAAAACTGGTATATGAGCCAGAAATGATCTCTGTGGGCTAGGAATAAAATATACCAGGTTCCTCTGAAGTGGCTTCACCCAATTTCTGTCTAGTGGTCCAATTTCTGTGGATGCAAAGTGACAGCAGACAAGCCAATCAAATTCTGTCTTTGAGAACTACACATGATAGATGAATAAAGAAAGGACAGATTATTCCAGTTTAATGAGCCCAAGTAATAACGAGAAATTTATGATTTTTAGTGATACTCAGAGTTGCACTAGGATGAAGGGAAATTTGGAGCCTGAAGCAACTTCCCTTGTATAAAACTTTCAACAGAGAATGAAATCTGTGTGACTTTTCCTAACACTAATTGGTCATTTCCCCCACAGTTAAGTATAAAATGTCTTATATCATTTTCTAAGTTCTGCTTTTCTCTCCAACCAGATGCTAACTTCCCCAAGACGACTTCCTTGTGAGTTCTTTAACCCCTGGCAGAGTGCTGAACATGCACATAAGAAGAATTCAATAAATATTTGAGAGGCTGAATTACTTTTTAAAAAATTGTTAATAATTCAACCTAAAACATTCAAGTATCAAATAACATATAACCATTATAAAAAATGTAAACAGTGTAAGTTGGAGTTCATGTACTTTTTTTCTCCTCCATTCTCAACTATCTCTGCTGAAGGCTTATCACTGTTAACAGTTTTTTATGTGTATTCCCAGACCTTTTGACATGCACAGACATATTAATTTTTAAGGTTTTTCCTTACATAAAAATGGAATCATATACTGTTCTGCAACTTGCTTTTTTAAATTAAACAATTTTTTGGTCTGTTCTTCATGTCACTGTGTGTGGTGTGTACCTCATTGTTTTGGATGGCTGCTTCCATGGTGTCCCTTTCATAGGATGGATATGTTAATTTTTAAAATAACCATCTGTAACTGAATATTTAGGTAGTCTCCAAGCCCTCACTATTATGAATAATGCTACAACGAACACCCTTGTACATATATTCTCGCACACTTTGGTGGTATTTTTGTAGGCTATAGACCCAGATGTGGAATTACAGGGGAAACTTATAGTGATATTTTGAAAAGGACATTTAGTTAGGAAAGTCTAAATTGTAGGCTTGACTCTGCCACTTCTAATCTGTGTTACTCTGAGCAAGTCACTTCAGCTCCCTGAGATTCTTTTATTTCATCTGTAAGAGAAGGAAAAACCTCAGTATGTTTCATAGGATTGTTGTGAAAATCAAATGACCAAACTAAAGCATCATGGTTGACTAATATTAGATTTCAGTTTAGTATTAGCAGAATAGGAGTATTTCTTCAGCCTTTTTGTAATCTGCTGAATCTCATTAGATGACTTGCCAATTTCTAGTAGTCGGCTGAAATGTTCCTCTTTTGAATATAGTATAGGGAACCAAGTAGAAGAGTGTTATTGAAATCAAATAGACAAATCATTGCATCCTGTGGAAATAGGTCTTGTTCTTTGAAAAGATGAATTCAGATCTCAGTTTTGATCATCCTTAGAAAAGCATGAAAGTGATCCATAATAAACTCCAAAAACAGAAATACAAAGAAAATGTCTTCTCTAGAATCCTATAAGGCAGCGGTCACCAGCCTTTTTGGCACCAGGGACAGGTTTCATGGAAGACAGTTTTTCCACGGGGCGGGGAGGGAATGGTTCAGGCAGTAATGTGAGTGATGGGGAGCCATGGGGAGCAGTAAATGAAGCTTTGCTCGCTGGCCTGCCACTCACCTTCTGCTGTGCGCTCTGGTTCCTAACAGGGGGTTGGGGACCGCTGCTACAAGGTCGTAGGCAGAGAAGTCTTTGTAATCAAAAAATTCCATTATAAAATACCTTTACTGGCTAAAAAGTACTTGTGCCACTCATTTTGTTATCAAAAACCTGAGCTTCAGTTCTGGTTTTACCATTAAGTTGTCTGTGAGTAAGAACCTACATTTTCCTCACTTGCAAAATGAAGGGGTTGAATTAGATCATCTTTAAGTTCCCTTTTACTGAAACAATAGTAAAAATTATAATAGTTACATGTATAAAGTGTTTACTGTATTAGAACCAGCACTGTTCTAATTGCTTTATATATGTTGATTCATTTAATCTTCACAGCAAACCTATGAGGCAGGTACTACTATACTATTATCATTTCCATTTTACAGATGAGGAAACTGAGGGACAGAGAGGTTAGGTGACTTGCCTAAGGTTACACAGCTAGTGAGGGACAGAGGCAGGGCTTTGGGTCTAGGTTGTCAGGCTCCAGAGTTCATGCTCTGAACCTTTCATCCTGTGATTCTCTGATCTCCTCAAACACTTGAGTTCTTTGCTTTGTGTTGATATTTGAAAGAAACTTCTTTTCTAGGAGTTTCTTTCCACTTTGCTTTGTTTCAAAGTTTTATTGACATAAATTTTTTTGGAGGTCCTTTTTCCTTTTTTGAGAAAAAATTAAAAATGAATAACTTATATTAGTTTTCTACTGCTACATAACAAATTACTCCAAGATTTTGCAGCTTAAACAATAAACATTTATTATCTCACCTAATTTCTGCTTAGCTGTGTGATTCTGGGTCAGGGTCTCCCATGAGCTCATAGTCATGTCATTGGTGAGGGCTGCAGTCACGTGAAGGGGCTGACAATCTGCTTCCAAGTTTACTCATGGCTGTTGGTAGGAGATTTCAGTTTCTCCCCACATGGGCCTCTTCATCAGGCTGTTCGTACAACTTGGTAGCTGGTTCCTTAGAGTGAGAAATCTGAGAGAGACAGAGAACCCAAGACAGAAGCTGAAGTCTTCTGTCCCAGCCACTATTCTAATATTGGAGGTGACATTCTATCACTTCTGCCATATCTATTTGCTGGAAGCAAATCACCAAGTCCAACCCACACTCAAGGGGAGGGAAAGTAAGCTTCATCTCTTAAGGGGAAGAATATCAAAATATGTATAAATATATCTTTAAAACCACACTGAGTACAACAAAAACATACAAACAGTGGTATACTCACCGCCCCAAACTGGGAATTCTTACCTTATCATATTTTCCTCAAAACATTTTCAAACAAAAAAAATTAGAAATAAAATCTTCTTTGTTCCCATGCCTAGTCCCAATCCTTTTCCTATTCTCCAGATTCTAATCTCCAACAAGTCTAAGATTATATGGTGTATTGTTCCAGTCTTTTTATTCTTTTATATACATATAGGTCATGCTCCAAGAGGTCAGGGACCTTGTCCTGCTAGCACCTGACATAGAATAGGCACTCAAGGCATATTGTTGACTAACTCAATGATCTCAGTCGTTTACTCTCCACTCCTATACCTGACGGATATTTCGAAATGAAAAGCCTGTCACACTCCTCCCCAGCTTGAAAAATGCCATTGGCTCCTCCGTCTGTGGAATAAAGTCCACTCTTCTTAACACGCAGTAAAAGTTTCTGTGAAAACAACTCTCCCCTCCCCCTCGAAGCAAAACAAGCACCACTTCTTCTAATAGAGGAAGCAGAAGAAGAAAAATGCAAATCAGCTAATACTATTATAAGCTGACGGCCCTGGTAAAAGAAGTCCCGGAGGAAGAGTTCAGAATCCATAGATAAAGGAAGTTATGTAATTATTTATAGATTTCATTGTTGTTGTTGTTGTTGTTTTCTTCATGCTCTTTCTCTTTCATGAGAAAAGTATTACCTATTTTTTAAAGGGAAGGGAATCTAACATTTCATTGAGCACTTAATGATATGCCAGGCATTTGGCTAAATGCTATATTTACTTTATCCCATCTAATTTAATTTTCTTCAAAAACCTAGAGTAGGTGTCACCTCTTCTTTCAAAAATAAAATGACTGAGGTCAAATATGTCAAATACACCAAGGAAAATAAAATGTGCTGGTGATTTCTACATTACAAGAAAGTACAAAAGACTTGTACAATACATATGCTTCTTATTAGTTAATATTAGGTCGTGGGCCATCTGTGGTCACACATCTCATGTGTGATACCTTGATGTGCCAGTCTTCCTCATAAACTCCTCTCCCATCTCTCTCTCTCTTCCTTCCCTCTCTTTCTCTTCTCTTCCTCTGGGCTTGCCTCTCTTTCCCTTGCTCTCTCTTAATCCCATTACTTTCTGTTTTTTTTGTTTTTTGTTTTTCGTTTTTCTCTCTGCTTACCTCTTAAGCCCATCAACAGCTTCATTGTTGCCTTCTAGGCCAAAAAGTTTGCTGAAGGCTTGTCTAAGCTGAAGTGAAAGTAAACAGAAAGAAAGGCTTCCTTTAATTCCTGAGATAGAATTGCAACAAAGTATAATGATGTTTCAGTACAATATGTGACCCAAAGAGATAAAGTTATATACTTTAGCCAGGCTTTCAGCTTCCAATATGCAAGGGACAGTTGCCCACTGAGCTCTTGATGAGGTTCTCAATCATTACTGGTAATACGAAGGTTCTCATGTTTCCATTTTGAAAAAAAAGAACCTGTAACCAGGAGATGTTAGCATTTTATCAATATGTAGAAGTTGTAGAGGGAAGTTTCCCTGAGACCTGAAAAGTAAGAATGGAAGCAGAAGAAAAATTTTCTTTAAAGGACAGACAGGATGTGGAAATCTGAAAATAGCATCATGTGGAAAATTCAAGATGAGTCTGGCGGTCCTCAAATTCCACCCATTCATTAAGTCCTGAGAGTGTGGAGGCTGCTTTGGAAAACCAAAACTAGATTACTATTTTTTGTTGGTGGTGGTGTTGTTTTGCGGTACGCGGGCCTCTCACTGTTGTGGCCTCTCCCGTTGCGGAGCACAGGCTCCGGACACGCAGGCTCAGC
>NC_041221.1:80439137-80447467 GCF_002837175.3 Physeter macrocephalus | reverse complement strand
CACGAACCCGTGTCCCCTGCATCGGCAGGCGGACTCTCAACCACTGCGCCACCAGGGAAGCCCCAAAACTAGATTATTAATAATGCAGGAGGTTTTATACTCCGTTCGAGTGTTTAAGTCGAGGTTGCCCTCCATTTTGATGCTTTCTGATTCTCCACTTCTAGGCAAACGAGAAGAAACCAAGAGGATCATTCCTTTGCCTTGATTTCAAGAAAAAGGTATTCATTTACTTGCAAAACTTTTCAAGTGCTCTCCGAATATCAGACTCCATATTTAAACAAACCAAATCTTAGTGAGCAAAAGCAGGTGCTATAAATCATTAAAACAGCTCTCCCTCTTCCCCCACCTCCCGGGCAAACAAACAGGCATTAAAAGAAAATTAGCGTTGAAGAATGGAGCTAGTGGGTAGGTGGTTTATAGCTTGTGGGTTGATGATCTGACAACATGTGAGCAGAGAACTTTGCTGACTGGCAAAAAGCAGTGAGCTGCTAAACACTGAGAGATTGTTATGAAGACTTAAGGGTGAAGATATTGTTTCCTGGAAAAGGGGGCAGTGTTTGAAGACTATTGCCCTACCACTTTCATGATTTGCATCTCATGTGGAGGTGTCTTTCCTTAATAAAAAGCAATTAGATTCCGGCCAGGTACCACCCCCTCCTCTTCAACAGACTCTTACCACCCTGAATTAATAACATACCTTGTTGACTCGTTAAGTCTTGGTGTCATTTTGATGCATATATTATTACAGCAATACATACAAAGCTACAATATTCAATCTGCTTAAACGATGTTAAGGCTATACTTTGGAGATGAGAAACTTTGAATTATCCAGTTGATTCAGGAAATGAGTTTACTGGCCTATTGTACATTCATTGGAAGAATGAAAGAGAGAGAGAGAGAGAGAGAGAGAGGGAGGATCCCCTGAGGCTTAAATCTGAAGGGAACTCAGCTTTTCACTGTACTTTTAGAAGTAAAATAGTAATGGTACTCATAAGGGAGTTTTATAAATTAGCATGCCCAAAATTTCTTTTTTAGCTATGTGCACGTACCTGGGTAAGTGAATGAGCTGGACTGCATCAGGGGCTAAAGAAAGCCACTTTGCTCTTTTTCTCCACTGCTCTTTCAAACCTCCTCTGTCAAATTATTCTTCTCCAACCTTGGATGAAATCTGAGGCAGAGAGCCTAGTTTTTCTGGTCATGTTCGTGTATTAAAAAGCTCAATATCATCTAATATTAAAATGTTATGGTCTCATTTGGTTCAGAGTTTCTGTTTATGCCCCCACCCCCCATTCCCTCCATCCTCAGGCCTGAATCAAGCTTGCAAGCCCCAAATGGGAAAGGTCAGGTTGGGTTTGTGTGGAACGGGGGCAGGGTGGAGGGGGGAGGGGTATTCTTTCTTCCTAGGCCCACTGACGTCTACACTCTCTAGGCTGCTCTTTGTGGCTTTTGTATGGTCTGATCAATAGAGGAGGTGGAATCATGGACAAAGGCAATGTTCTCTGCCTGGTGTGGTGGACTTTCTGAGTTCTCACTACTGAGGACCTCCAACCTCCAGTTTCCTTTCACAGAAAATGATTTCAGACTGACGATTGCTTTCTCCACCACTTCCCACTCCAATCACCACATCTCAGCTTGAAGCTTTAGATGGCTCACGACCACCCTTTAGAAAGATTGTTTTGGTGGAGTCTCTCTTTTTTTTTTGAATTTTATTTTATTCATTTTTTTATACAGCAGGTTCTTATTAGTTATCTATTTTATACATATTAGTGTATGTATGTCAAGCCCAGTCTCCCATTTCATCCCACCCGCCCACCCCCCACTTTCCCTCCTTGGTGTCCATGCATTTGTTCTCTGGTAGAGTCTCTTTTAAGATGACCCAAATCCAGTTCTTTTTAATGTAATCCACATGCAGCCCACAGGAAACCTGTAGATTAGCCTCCTCAGATCCTTATTTCTAATTGCATTCATCAGGGTTCTCCAGAGAAACAGAAACAGTATGCGATATAGAGATAGAGATAGAGATAGATGCAGATAAAGAAAATTTTTTTACATTTTATAAAAACTTTATTATAGACGTTTAAAAACATACATGAAAGAAGAGGGAATAATAAAAAATGAACTGATGTATACATCTCCCAGTTTCCACAATCATCAACAAACTGTCAGTTCTATCTTATCTATGCTCATAGCCAACAGTATCCCTGGCCTTCTACCCCAGAACTATTTTGAAGCAAATCCCAGATATCATATCATTTATCTGTAAATATTTCATTATATATCTCAAGAAGACACAGATTTTTTATAAAAAACACGATCACAATTATTACTCTTAAAAATTAACAAAAAACGTTCTTGGGCTTCCCTGGTGGTGCAGTGGCTGAGAATCTGCCTGCCAATGCAGGGGATATGGGTTCGAGCCCTGGTCTGGGAAGATCCCACATACGACAGAGCAACTAAGCCCGTGCATCACAACTACTGAGGCCTGTGCTCTAGAGCCCGCAAGCCACAACTACTGAACCCTAATGCTGCAACTACTGAAGCCCACGTGCTGCAACTACTGAAGCCCATGTGCTGCAACTACTGAAGCCTGTGCACTTGAGCCCGTGCTCCACAACAAGAGAAGCCACCACAATGAGAAGCCCGCACACCACAACGAAGAGTAGCCCCCACTCACCGCAACTAGAGAAAGCCCATGCGCAGCAACAAAGACCCAACACAGACAAAAATAAATGAATAAAATAAATAAATTTTTTTAAAAAGTTCTTAATACCACCAAATGCTGAGTCAGTATTCACATTTTCTCAATTTTCATGTATATTTTAAAATATCTTATTTGTTTATTTATTTATTTATTTGGCTGCATTGGGTCTTAGTTGCTGCGCATGGGCTTTCTCTAGTTGCAGCGAGCGGGGGCTACTCTTCACTGTGGTGCGCGGCCTTCTCATTGTGGTGGCTTCTCTTGTTGTGGAGCACGGGCTCTAGGTGCGCAGGCTTCAGTAGTTGCAGCACGTGGGCTTCAGTAGTTGCACAATTTGGGAGGCTACTTTAACAAAATGAATATAAACAATTAGGCCTTTAAGTTTTACAAAATCATGAGACCGTGTGAGCACACTGCCAGGGCCCTTTCTGGGAGTGAGGGGCTTCACATAAATCTGACTCAAGACTCAGTCCATTTATGAAAGTGTTAAATCTTTAAGGACTATTCTAGATTCTACAATGGTGAATTGGGTTCTACAATCAGATCGGCAGACCTACATTAGATCAATTCAGCTATCTACCAGATACTTCCTGTGTATTTTGGGAAAAGTTATTTAAATTCTCTAAGCCTCGATTTCCTATATTAGTAAACCCACTTCATATGATAGCTGCAAAGATGAAAATATGTAAGCGTGTAAAACATTTTAGCATAGCTCATAATTAGTGTTTAATAAGTGTTAGCTATTATTAGCTATTAGTATTAAAATCTGAAGTATCTGAACTCTGCCCTGTATTTGCCTTTTCAAAACTTACAGATCCTTAGTTCCTCACAACAAAATTCAAGGGATCATCTGTAAGGAAATAAAATCCAGAATATCCAAGTCTGAAGTTTCCTGTTGAGAAAGAGCAGCTGGCCCCCTCCCCACCCCCCACCGCCCCGTGAAGTTCCCCTCCCGGTGGATCATCTTGCCGCCATCCTACATGGATGATAAGGAGCTGCTCCTCTTTGAACACACTGAGACCAGACTGGGTTGTGAAAAAAGAATCGACTAAAATCTAGGGGATAGTTTAAAAAAAGAATAAATAAAAATAAAGTATATCCAAGGTAGACTCTGCTTTCTCACAGCTATCTCGCCGGCTGGGCCCGTGAACCATGGCCGCTGAGCCTGCACGTCCAGAGCCTGTGCTCCCCAACGGGAGAGGCCACAACAGTGAGAGGCCCGCGTACCGCAAAAAAAAAAAAAAAAAGAAAAAAAGAAAAAGAAATTTTGCTTGGATTCCTCCTAGCTTCCCATCTTCCTCATCATGGTAAATACCATACACGAGTACCCACCACATAGGTGTACAATCCCAGACACAGAACTAACATACAGTTAGGCAGGTTGGGCACTGCACCAAAGATATCACATCTTAGAAGGCACCATTCGCATTGTAGACATCACAGATTTCTATGTTTACCAAAATAATTTTCTGGTGAATGGCAGCTAAGTATTTTGTTACATAATCAGTACATTGTGATACTTTTTTTTTTTTTGCGGTACGCGGGCCTCTCACTGTTGTGGCCTCTCCCGCTGCAGAGCACAGGCTCCGGACGCGCAGGCTCAGCGGCCATGGCTCACGCGCCCAGCCGCTCGGCGGCACGTGGGATCTTCGTGGACCGGGGCACGAACCCGTGTCCCCTGCATCGGCAGGCGGACTCTCAAGCACTGCGCCACCAGGGCAGCCCTGTGATACTTTTTATAATCATTGAAACTAGAATGCCTTGAGGAACACTTGGGGAGGGTGTGCCTTTTCCACTTTGTACACATGTATGATGTGGGTATGGAGGCCTTGACTGGGCATCTAGAATGTTTAAAGTCTAGAAAGAGGAAGAGAGATCCAGCTCCCTGGCTGTTACCCCAAACCTAGAGCCTGCTCTCTCAGTTCCCATTTCCTGTCTAAGGTCTTACCTCTTCCTCTAGCAACTGACATAGAGAATTGCTCCACCCTTCAGCTAAGAGGTCTTTACTTTTGCAGAGCTTAATGATATAACTAGATTCATATAATACAATAATCTACAACAATAAATACACACATGGTAATAGAAAATGATTTCCTTATAAAGTTTCTAAGATACACACGTAGAGTAGTTTATTTTAAGGCCATGTTAATTTCAGGAAGAACAAATTTCTGTTACCCAAATGGCTGAGGATGTATTAAATTGAATAATAGATTACATCTGCTGTTTGCTTTGACAACTTCAGCTTTTATAATATCACATCTAAAACATGAGGAAAATATCACTAAGTTGATTTGGTTTTCAATGTAACACTCACTAGATATGATGTCATATTTCCTGAAACATCAATGAAAAGAGAACGTTTGGTTTTTTAAATGTGTTGGCCCAATATAAATACAGCTATTTCCAACAACATCAGACCTAGCCATTTTTAGCCTTCCCACCCTTAGTATAAGTGTATTTCTTAAAACATGGTCCTTATTGCAATATTTTGTACTATGTTTAATTCTCAATATGTTCTGAGATTTAAGCTAAAACCAAGCTTTAATTCTAAATAAAAAAGAAAACAGTTTTTAAGGTGTATCTTTGTAACTGCAATATAGAATTTCCAAGTTAATTAAAAAATATTAGCTTGTTATTGTTTAAACTTTCTTAGTGTAAAATATATCATACCTTCACAATAGTGTATATGTGTATATGTGCTGTTTAAAGAAGAATAATAAAAGAAGAGCTATGTACCTACTAACCAGCTTAAGAAATCGAACATAACCAGTACCTTAGAAGTTTCCCTTCTACCTCTCCCTGGTGATGCTCCTTTCCCTGTCCACCATAAGTAACCATATGTTGAAACTTTGTTAATCATTCCATGCTTCTATTAATTGTTTTATCATATACGTGTATCCTTAAGCAATATATTGTCTAATTTTGCCTTCTTTTACAATTGATGTAAATGAAATCATATACATATAGGCTTGTATGATTTGCTTTTCTATTCAACATGTTTTTGAGTTTTATCATCTATTGATACACAAAGCTGTATTTCATTCAGTTTTGCTACTCTGGTATTCCTTTGTTATGAGTAGACCACAATTTAATTATCAGTTCTACTACTGATGGGTGTTTGGGCTGTTTACCATTTTTTTTTTTTGTCTTTTTATGAACAATGCTGCTGTGAGTTTTTTTTAATTCACATCTCCCGTGTACATGTGCACAAGTTTCTTTAGAATATAAACCTAGAAGTGGAGAGTTTTAGTATTCATCAAAATAGATTAAGAAATCAAAGCAATGTCAAACCACAGTATTCACAGAACATATGTTTGATGACAATGATGATGATGATGATAATCTCCTTGCTGAAAAGTGACAAAATAGGAGAGCTCATGCTTTGCTTACTAGCTCTGTCTTCAGAACATTACTAAATATCACCAATCTCACAGAAAGAAATTCCAAGAAACTTAACTCAAGTCCCCAGATTTTTCCTGACAGGAGACAAGAGCTAAGAGTGTGGAAGTCTTAATGAAGGGGTTTATCAGTTGATGG
Source organism: Physeter macrocephalus (assembly GCF_002837175.3). Taxonomy (NCBI): domain Eukaryota; kingdom Metazoa; phylum Chordata; class Mammalia; order Artiodactyla; family Physeteridae; genus Physeter; species Physeter macrocephalus. Next base: position 80,441,232 of record NC_041221.1, on the reverse strand, counting down.
TAAAGGTTTGCCAAGTGATATAGAACGAAGAACTGACTGCTATGGGGAAAAATATGGGCTGGATAGGAATAAGAAAGCTTGACTTCTAAGCTGCTTCTATCTATAGGCTGTGTGGTTTTTTGAGCAAATCAGGTAATATCACTGATTCTCCGTTTTCATGTCCATAAAATATGATGTTTAGATTCAATGACCCTTGGGTCACTTCCTGCTCTAATTCTGATTCAGTGATTTTAAGTTCTTTTGGAAACGACAGCTTTGCTCGCCCCCTAGTGGTGTCCTCTGTCCTTGCAACTGGAGAAACCGGTTTAAAATGGTGGTTATTGTCTCTCAAAAACTTCCTTGTACAATGTATTTTAGGCCTTATAATTAAAAGGCATGAAAATGAAAGGAAGCTTTTTGTGAAGTTATTAAATTTTTTGAGAACACACACTTAAATAAAAGGTTTTTTTCATTGACAAGAATTAATGTTTGGTTTTAACAATAATGTCCTTGAGCTGCACACTTATAATTTTTGCATTTATTTTAATAACTTTAAATACCAAATGAGAAAAAAAAGGTTCTGCCTTCTTCGCCCAAGATGTAAAAAGAAATTAATTAATACATTTCCCTTCTACTAAATTAATGCCATTAATCATTATTTAAGTACTGTAGATAAAAGACCGGAGAGTTCCTGAGGATTAAAGAAAATAACTTACACAGTACCCTGCCCATAGTAGGCATTCAATACGGGTTAAATGAGTGTGAATCTTCATCTGAAAAAAACCAACAACAACACTTTTTTTTCAGCTGGAGCCTGAGTTGTCTAGTGGATTGAAAGTAAAAGAGAATGGCATTGATCTACTTTGTAAAGCTCTTGGGAACAGAGTTGCTTAACCACTTTAAGAATGAGTTTCTCTATTTGCAAGAAGGGAATAAAATTCCTGATGCTTGTTGAAATGACAGGGACATCATAAAGATTAGTGAGTCGAATGTTGGTAAAGAATATCATATTCCTGGGGCTTCCCTGGTGGCGCAGTGGTTAAGAATCCGCCTGCCAATGCAGGGGACACAGGTTCGAGCCCTGGTCTGGGAAGATCCCACATCCGCGGAGCAACTAAGCCCGTGCGCCACAACTACTGAGCCTGTGCTTTAGAGTCTGCGAGCCGCAACTACTGAAGCCCGTACACCTAGAGCCTGTGCTCCGCAACAAGAGAAGCCACTGCAATGGGAAGCCCACGCACCACAACGAAGAGTAGCCCCTGCTCGCCACAACTAGAGAAAGCCTGCGTGCAGCAACGAAGACCCAACACAGCCAAAAATAAAAATAAAATAAAATAAATAAATTTATTTAAAATAAAAAGAATATCATATTCCTTATAGAGCAGTGTTATGTAAAGACTCAGGTCAGTATCATCAGAAACTGGCTACAAGGGCACTGTGAAATGCATTACCTGTCATTTTTGAAATAGAGTATAAAATCCCAACAAGAAAAATAGCCCTGCTCACAAAACTATAAAATGTCATTTTTCTTCAAAGAGAGGAAAATTAGAAAAACGAAGACTCTTACCTTTGAATTTAAACACCAAATCGATACATAAAAGGAAAGAATCAGGTTCTGAGTCCTGAATGTTTTTTGTTCTTTCAGCATTTTAATGAATAAATGAAAAATAAGTTTAATTATATAAAAATACTTTGACAGAAGTTTAGCTTTGTCTTTCTGTTGTTGTCTTTTTAACAGTGGCGCTGCCTTGGGAAATCTTTTCCTATGCTCTCTTATCTGTTCACCTGACTCATAGAGACAGCCCAATTGAGGAGGAAAAAATGAGCTCCAAATGAGGGAAACTAAATTGTAGCTCTGGCTCTGCCTCTTAAAGTATAAGTGACCTTGGGCAAGCCCCTTGAGCTCTCTGAGATTTACTCTTTTCTATAAAATGGAGGTTTTGATAATAGCAGTAGCTCTGCCCCTGTGCCGTTCTGATGATTAATTAAGAGTGTGTAGGGCTTCCCTGGTGGCGCAGTGGTTGAGAATCCGCCTGCCGATGTAGGGGACACGGGTTTGTGCCCCGGTCCGGGAAGATCCCACATGCCGCGGAGCGGCTGGGCCCGTGAGCCATGG
>NC_041221.1:80421314-80438813 GCF_002837175.3 Physeter macrocephalus | reverse complement strand
CTGCGCGTCCGGAGCCTGTGCTCCGCAACGGGAGAGGCCACAACAGAGAGAGGCCCGCGTACCGCCAAAAAAAAAAGTGTGTAAATTCTCTTTAGCGACTGCAAAATTATTTCCAAATGTTAATGACTGTTTTTCTTATCTTTATTTATTATTATTATTTTGTCTATACAAACTTACCCACCTTGTCTTTATCAAGTCTTGATAATTTTACCCTCAAAACTCCAGCTCTTCCTCTATATTCCCACCTCTTCCGCCCTGTATTCCACTAGGACCTTTCTATTCAAGGGCCCACCTCTCCCTAAACCCCGCCCCGGACCCTCCCCCAGCTCCAGTCAAACCAATCCACCACCAGGGTGAAATTTCTGACCTGAAAATATAGGCACACCCTTCTAGTGATCAGTATTCTTTCTGGCTCCTAATCCCCTGCAAAATAAAATCTCAGTTCCTTCACCATCTAGCCCTGCCTACCTGTTCCCTGCATCTTCTGCTCGTCCTTTCTTGTATTTCACACTCATAATTCCATAATTGTCTCTTTTTCCTGTCTGCATGCATTTGCACATTTATTTCTCCTGCCTAAAACGTCCTCCTCCTCCTACTCAGCAACTCTAGTACAATTTTTCTGCGGAATCTTCTCACTGATTGCTGGCAAAATTCTACTTACTCTTCACACCTTAGTTCAGACTCTCCCTTTCACACGCTCCCTTTGCACTATGTTGAGATCTTCAGAGTTTTAACTGGATTGCTGTCCCTCTTTCAGAATGTGGATTCTTAACAAGGGTCGACCATGTCTTTTCATGTTGCACAAGGCCTGCACCTAGCAAACATTTAACTTTTTTTGTTGCATGAATGACTATTTTCTAGTATGCTTAGCCCCGGACTGATTTCATTTTATACATCTTATTTTTCCATTATTACAAGTTTTAATCATTTCTGTATACCAGTTTGGCCTCCTTCCTTCACTCTCATGTGAGTATCAAAAGTTGTAACAACCTTATCTTGGGACAGCATTACTGTATCAAATACAACATTCTTGCTTAAGTTAAGGTATTTATAATTAGAAGGAACAGAGAATTACTCAAGCTAACTCAAGGGAATGGGTGAGGGTGGGGTTGTTTTTTAGACTCTGCAGGGATATCGTGGGGATCCTAGGGGAGGCCTCAAGGGAAATGTGGTGTGTACAGAGCAGTTTCTCCGTCTCTTGTCACATCATCACATCATTCTATATATGTTCTCTAGGCCTTCTTTCCCAGCTCCATCTGTTTTCAATTTCCTAATAGCTTGCCTCTGAATTTTGGCTACAGTTCAGGTCCCTGACATCCTTTCACCCTTTGCCCCACACTTCCTCTGTTTTCTCAAATTTCACATCCACGAGAGAGGACTCGAATTGACACAGCTCATCTCCTTGGGCCAAGCCACATTCATTCATTCATTCATTCATTCAGTATTTATGGAACACCTGATATATGCTAGGCACTCTTTTAGGTGCTGGGGTAAAAGTAGTGGAAGAGACAAATAAAAAGGTCTGCTGCCACAGAGTTTACATTCTACTGGCCACAGACAAGACCCTAAAATGGTTATCCCTAGACCAGATGCCACTTTTCAGCACCATCATGTGTGGCTGGCAGTGGAGAGAGGCAGGGTCATGTGGTAGAAAATGTGGTCACCTGGTCACCCAAAATTGAGCAGGACAGAGTCCCTAAAAGGAGGTGTGTGCAGGCACAGAGACTTTGGTGCAATTTTAGTTTGAATCTTCTCTTTATTACTCATATTCCCTTACTTTATTTTCCTTCACATCTTAAATATCTCATATATGGTTTTAAAAGCATTCTTTTTATCTTCTTTGAGCCATTCAAGGCCACCATGATATCTGAATACATTCTTACATATCCTAAGTATGTGTAATACTGGAAGGGTTTGTAATGTTTTTTAATGCCTGAAGAGTGTAGCCCGAGAGAGGATGGGTAACTTTTTACTCTTGATTTAACTGTATCAGCTCACTTTGCAATTACTAGATGTTGTTATTCCCATTTATATCTATAGTTGGGGAAAAAAGAAACGACTTTAGAAGCCTTTAGGACCAAGCCCTAAACTCCATTAAAGTGCATCCTTCTTTGTGAGTCTACCTGTCTCTCTGGGATCACTATGTGCATGTGCACAGGTGTGTATGTGTGTGCACGAAAGTTTATGTGGCATAATATTCTCGTTGCCTCTTGATAGCACCATCTCTATCTCTTTGCTGTTCATCTCTTTCTCTCTCTCTCTCTCACCTCTTTATCTTGTTCTCCTCCCTCCTCCCACGGACCCTGAGTCCATTGTTTCTCTCACTTATGTAAAACAGAACTAAAGGCAATGTTTTCTGCTGGTGCCACCACTTCATTGGGCTGGGATTGGAGATGAGTACCTCAGGACTGGATTACCATTTGGTAGCAGCCATCAACAGGTGAGAAGTAATGACCCAGCCAAGGGCCCAAATTGGAAGACTTTTTACAGGAGTGACTAACTGCCACTAAGAGACGCCTTTTCACTAAAAACTTAGTTACTGAAATGCATAATGCATTATGTAAAATTCATAATGACAATAGACAAGAATTTTTTTTATTAGAAAGAGATCCCAATGTGTAAAAGTGTGAAGGAAATCTAACATCCTTCTACAGGCAAGAACTTTCTTATTAATATTTAACGTAATTATAGCTAAGTACCCTGCTCTACAGTCCACTGCTTAAACTAACCCAGGTTCACTTAGGCCCATGCAGATTAAATTTGCCATAAATCTTCCTTTAGAATCAGAAGTCTGCAGGGATGTCCTGGTTCCAGAACTATAGACTGCAGAGCTACTTTTCATAAACAAATTCTCATAGGCAGTTTCCACCCTGCTTTTAAACCCTAAGTGGATCCGTAACTATTTGCTTACAATGTATAGAAAGAAAACATTCATTTAATTTCTCTTATTCTCCCTGTTTCTGTCTTTGACCTCATCTTTTGAGCCTCATAGCAAGAGAGAGAGAGAGGGAGGGAGGGAGGGAGAGAAAGAGAGAGAGAGAACAATGTTTAGCCTAATCCAGACCTGGACGAAAATCCCAGGATTCCCTTTGTCAACAGCCAATTCTACAACTATTGACTAGCTTCATCCGATTTCTCTCAGCAATCGTAATTGATTTTTTTACCTTCACTTGCCATCTATGTATTATTAACTTGTTTCAAACAGCTTTAGTACAATTCCAAATTCTCTTTTAAAACTTGCTTCTTAAAGAAACTCCCTCTTAAAGTGGTATCAGACCTTCCCTCTCTTATTCTAAAACAGTTTTCAATATGTTAAAATAACCAGAGTTTTTAAACAATTAATTTGATTTTTCAACAAACATTTAGTGAGCCCCTACTGGGCTGGGTACTGGGAACACAGCTGAATAAAACAGACAACAATCCTTGCCCTCTTGGAGTTTACCTCCTACTGATGATAGGGTAGACAAAGTAGCTAACAATTATGTACTATCTTAAAAGGTGAAGTGAGGTAGAAAAAGTAAAGGAAGGCAGGGGGATAGGGAATGGGAGTTGCAATAGTAAATAAAGTGGCCAGGTAGGCTGAGTCTTTTGAAACAGTTTCATGTTTTCTGTTCTTAACTTTTTTTTTTTTTTAATTCTTAACTTTAAAAGCCAAGATATATCCATTTATAATCCTCCCACTATAAAAAGGTGAAATACTATTTTTAATTGCTTTTGAACTTATACACCCTTGATTAAGTATTTTTATGTGGCTCTATCATCTGCTAGGAAAAAAAAATTCTAAACCAGAGTTCATGGTTTGCTGGCTGTGTGCAGCTGCTTTAGTTGATCGCTTTATAGCAGCATTCCACTTTCTGAAGTGAATAGCAATCTTGGGCATCAGAAGACCTGTCTCTAAGTGTTGAAGATCCTGTGAATAGAGAATGCAGTACTCTAGAATATCTGGAACCAAAAGCCTCTGGCGAAGCCACCTGATTTTAGTTATTTCAACTAATGCTGAAGAAGCTTAGAGGCATACACTTCAAATAACAGTACTAACCAACTATAAATATTTGGGGATTAGTATGGCATGCAATTGTCATTGTTTTCCCACAAATGAAAATGGGTTTAGATTCTCTGTCTTGCTTTGCCTGGATTCTCTTGAGCATCATTCTTACTGGCCAAATAGTCACACGACATCAGTTCAGCTTCCAGTCAGCCAAACCAGTGGGTCTTAACCTTGACTGTGACTGGAATCGTCTTTTAAAATTACTAATGCATGGGCCCCTGATTCCAATTAAATCAGGATCTCTGGTGGGTAAATATATGTATTTAATTCCAATTATACAAGAGATTCTAATGCATAGTCTGGGCCAAGAACCTGTGCACCTAGCCTATCAGTCCCTAGCAGCCTCCTACTCAGTACCTCTGAGGGCCTCCTAAGGTCATTAGCGATTTATTACCTCCATAGAAACCTCAGCTCACACCCCCACTTGCTTTTTCTTTCAACTACTTTCCTCCCTTTCCTTTACTTCTTGTCCCCATTATTTCTGCTTCTGCCTCAGGCCTGCCAACAGTACCTGGTAAGGTTGTTTGGCCCTATTGGTGGCCAGAGGTGAGCTAGGTTTTCAGCTCTCTGATGCAAAACACACTGATCTAATTACCTGCAGATTGCCCACTCATCACTTCTGCAGCTGCTTCTGTGGTTCTCCAGGGCCTCTCCACCCCCTGCCAGCCTGGCTGCCCTCCATGTCTGGTGCTCCACTCAGGGCTGGCCCCCAAGGTGGAAAGCTTTGGCACTCAGGGTTCCCGTTGAATATGTACTATCACAGTGTCTTCGTATGCTCTCAGTGTGGCATAGAAGGCATTTCATCATCTGGGCCGTGACCTCTTTCCCACCTCACTCCCCTCCACCACCACCAGCACCTCTCCCACCGCTGTCCCACATACTTCCCCTTACATTATCACGTTTCCCTAGATATACCTGTTTGTTTGCTTGTTTAATCTAGAAACTCCCTTCCTCATTCTTTAGGCCCCTAACTCAATTGCTGCTTCCATAAGAAGCCTTGTCTAACCACCTTGATTATAGTGTTGTTCACACTGTATCATGACTGCTTATTTGTTTATGCTCCTGGCTGCCCCTCTAGACTTGAGGCAGAGGCTGGATCTTTATCTGCCATATTTTAAAACACAGACTAGCTTCTTGGGAAATGTTGGGTGGAAGAAAGACTGAATAGACTCATAGACTGTGGATGGCAAACTATAGTGAGCCTGTGGGCCACATCTGGCCCATCGCCTGTTTTTGTAATTGTAGTTTTATTGAAAAACAGCCACATCTTTTGGTGTATGTATTGTATAAATATACCCATTTGTATGTACGTATAAAGTTTTATTGAAACATAGCCAAGCTCATACGTATTGTCTGTGGTTGCTTTAGTGCTGCATGGGTGGACTTGAGCAGCTGCAAAAGAGACCATATGGTCCCCAGAGCCTAAAATATTTACTATCGGGCCAAAAAGAAAAAAATAAAATAAAAAAGTTTGCTGACTCCTGATCTAAAAAACACCTGAGAGATCTCCTATTGCAGTGTGCCAAGTAAAAAGAAGAAAAAAAAAAAAAAAAAAAAAGTTTGCTGACTCCTGATCTAAAAAACACCTGAGAGATCTCCTATTGCAGTGTGCCAAGTAAAAAGATAATGCAAACCATATAGGTAATTTAAAATTTCCTAGTAGCTACATTTAAAAAAGGAAAAGAAACAGATAAAAATAATTTTAGTAATATGTTTTATTTAACCCCAAATACCAAAAATGTTATCATTTCAACATGTAATTAATATCAAAATGATATAATGAGATATTTTACATTTTTATAGTACTAAGTCTTTGAAATCATAAAGATATTTTATACTTACAGACCATCTTAATTTGAACTTGTGCTCGATAGCCACATCTATAGCTAATGACCAAATTATTGGACAATTCTAGGCCAAATCCATCCGTTTATAATTGAAGAAATTGGTCCAGAGAGGTTAAGAGTTTAAAGTCACATAGTGAAAGAATCAGGCACTAAACCTAGCTCTCGTTATTCCTAGGCAAGTGGTCCTTCCACAGCCTACTGCCTTTGGTCTTATTGTTTGTTTACTAGAAGAGCTATGATAAGGAGACCTGGTTTCTAATTCTGTACAAGCATCAATAAGTTGTGTGACTTTGGGATAGTTCTTAGCTTCCAGGATTTTCATTTCCTCATGTCTAAAAGCACTGGACTGAGTGATCTTTAAGTTCTAATGTTATGTGACAATCAAACATGTTGGTTTGAAAACCAGAATACACCGCAGTCATTTTGCCCAAGAATTCTGTTCCTAAGAAGCTGTGTGTAGATATGAATTCAAGACCATGTAGGTTGTCACCATAACTTAAAGCTTTTAGGGGCCATAATTTTAGATACTTCATCCATTCAAATTTACATGTCAGTAATCAGGAACAAGCCTAAAGCCTGATACCTTTGTCACAGAAGCTCTCACAACATCCGTGTTATGTTCTCAAGAGATTTTGGAGATGATCCAAGAAGGCCACTGCTGAGCAGTGAAAAAGCAAAGAAGGGATGTTAGGGCCCATTCAGGGCAGCAGAAGGGTTTCCTTTCTCTGCTAACCAGCACCAGGGTCTGTCACAAATGACAGGAGGGTAGGACAGTGAGGAAATTGATCTGGCGTAATACCTATGGGAAATTAGGGGATAGAGAACTGTGACCATGATTAGATAATGAAATTTTAGTTTGCAATACCACATTTTATACCAGAATCAGTAGTATTAAATTTGTAATCCAAATCACAGAAGAAACATAACAGTGTAGGAGAAAGGTTCAGAAATGGAAGTGGACAGGCACCAGAGAGAGCTGCATCTTATTTACAAGTTTGCCTAAGACCAATTGTGTCCGCTTTTAAACTTATTCATATCTTGCCCCTCCTCCATGACAGAAAAACCTTTCTTTCCTTCTGGAGACTGGAGAAGTTTGCAGTAGAGGGCAAAAGCTATGTGCTTTGGAGTTGGTATGAACCCCAGATCCTCCTTTTAAAAATGATATGGCCTTGGCACAAGTTTGTGCCTTAGTTTCCTTCTCTGTAAAATGGGCATGATAATAGTACTTACCACATCAGACTGAATATTAAATGAGGCAATATGGAAAAAAGTTTTTAGCACAATGAGTATCACATATTAAGTACTCAATTAATCTTAGCTAGTATTCTCATTCTGAAAACAGGATTCAAGAAGCAGGAGAGGAACTACCAGTGTGCCATACCTGCAAGTGACTGTCAGTGATTCACAGATACTCTACCACGTTTATGGGAATATTGGTGGTATATATTAAATTGTGTGCATGGAAAGCAGTGGAATCTGACTGTGTCACTGAATCCTCCATTATTAACGCTTCAAGATCAGTGACTGGGCAGCTGGACGTGATGGTGTGGAGTTCCCCAGTGAATCTCACTGGGCATCTTGCTTTTATTACTTGCTGGGTAAGTTCTTCAGAATTCTAAAGCTGAGTTTTGCTTCTTTATGACAGTATTTCATTTTCATGAGCTTGTGCATTGCTAGCTGACTTTAGTTTGCTTTGGTTAATCTGCCTTCTTTCTGGGAAAAACAACATGAGAGTAGCTTCAAGTTTACATCCTGTGTTGGGAAACTTGCCCTCCAGGACCAAGAGACTTTATAAAACAGTCCTTCAGCAGTTGTTCAGCCAGTGGAGAAGAGGTGGGTTCCCTTCCCTGCTGACTCATTGATCACATTTCCTGCAGAATGGATTCAACTCAGCACATTTGGAATTACTGGCCAGAGACCAAGGTGACAACCCTGGGTGTTCTTTCCTGGGACATTTATCAAGGAAAACTCAGCCCCTTAGATAGAATAGCAGGTTGGTTTTGAACCAATCATCAGCTACAGTAATTATCATCCCTATTTTATGAAACTGAAGGACAGTGAGGCTGAGTAATTTGCCCAAGATCACACAGCAAGTAAGAAGCAGAGCCTGAGATCAACCCTAGGCAGTCTGGCACCAGAGTCTGTGCCTTTATTTCCCTCTTCCCCAGTCTACAAGTTAGGAGGTGCCTTTTTATTTTCGACCAGTTTTTTCAATGGAACTGCAAAAATGTAGATTTTTAAAAATTTTTATTTATTTTACTTACTGTTTTTTTGGCTGCGTTGGGTCTTCGGTGCTACACATGGGCTTTCTCTAGTTGCGGTGAGTGCGGGCTACTCTTTGTTGTGGTGCGCGGGCTTCTCATTTCAGTGGCTTCTCTTGTTGCGGAGCATGGGCTCTAGGCCCACAGGCTTCAGTAGTTGTGGCACATGGACTCAGTAGTTGTGGCTCGTGGGGTCTAGAGCACAGGCTCAGTTGTTGTGGTGCACGGGTTAGGTTGCTCCTCGGCATGTGGGATCTTCTGGGATCTTCTCGGACTAGGGCTTGAACCCGTGTCCCCTGCATTGGCAGGCGGATTCTTAACCACTGCGCCACCAGGGAAGTCCGAAATATGTAGATTTAAAAGTCTATTTTGTTTAATCGAAATGATTTATAATAATTTATTTTGATGCTAAGGCAATTTGCACTCTTTTAAGAACTTTTAATTGATTATTAGTTCCTTGCAAAAATTATTATAGAATTATAATATGTTTTATTTTGTGGCTAAACAATGAGACAGATGATAGGAAGTACACTCCTTCCACCCCTTATCTTCATGTTGTCTTCCTATACATCCCTTAAAACCCAGGAGTTCATTACTTCCTCCTCTGCTACTCCTACAACTATACACATATCTATAATTGCACTCATCACATTGCATTGTAATTATTTGTGTATCTCATTTATGGCCCCTGCTCAATTGGACAGGATCTATATTTTTCTTCATGTCTGAATTTGTGTAATAAAGTCAACAAAGAACAAATGTTCATTGAACTGTATCTGAGGAAAATGCTTATATTCAAATAGATTTCTTTTATGTGAAATGTCTTTTTCAGCTGATCAGGTAGACTTAATATAAGAGAAAGTTCTGGAGTTACATGATCACTGATACTCTTTTTTTCAATTTTTAAAATAAATTTATTGATTTATTTTATTTATTTTTGGCTGCGTTGTGTCTTCATTGCTGCACACGGGCTTTCTCTAGTTGCAGTGAGCAGGGCCTACTCTTCGTTGCGGTGCGCAGGCTTCTCATTGCGGTGCTTCTCTTGTTGCGGACCTTGGGCTCTAGGCGCGCGGGCTTCAGTAGTTGCAGCACCCGGGCTTAGTAGTGTGGCATGCGGGCTTAGTTGCTCCATGGGATGTGGGATCTCCCCGAACCAGGGATCGAACCCATGTGCCCTGCACTGGCAGACAGACTCCTAACCACTGTGCCACCAGGGAAGTCCATCACTGATACTCATAAAAAATTTTCTTATTTGAAATACTGAGTATGAAAAATATGGAATAACTTATCTGCATTCATTCTAGAAAACTGTAGTCTTCACATCATGGAATATTTGTAATCCATTCTTCCAACATTAATAACTGTGTGGCTATTCATGTTTATCTACCATTTATTCTAAAATATTTTGGACTCAAAGTTTTTAAGAGTTACATGAAATCATTGTGATCTGATTTTTTCTTACTATTTCCCTGTTGTATCTTAGGTATTATAATTAGAAAATGTATCCCTGCTTTTTAATTTTGTTTTCTGCACGCTGTCATTTCTTGTTATTATTCTATGAAGCGAATGTCATTGTACACAGGATAAAATGTTTAGCAAATATACAAACACCAGATTTTAGCTGAAGAAACAAAGAGCACAGTGTTGCAGCTCAATTATACATGTAGAAGCAAATACATTTATGTTACAGCTTAAATTTTCACTTTTTTTTACAAGAATAAAAGCGAAGTAATTATGTCACATAATCTTTGATTAAAGTTAGTTGAAAACCAATCTAACTCTAACATGTTATGTTGTAACTCACCTAGCAGTGAATCTTTTCAGCTTTTCAACCCCCCCCAATTTATGTAATTCCTGCTGTTAAACATATTAGTTTAGCTTGAATTAAAGCAAAATTTAAGCTTATGCTATCTACTGACTGGTTTCTTAAGTTTATTATATTTTAAATTAAAATTTGGAGTTTATGCCATTTTAAGATGATTAAATGTGATTTCATATGTTTAAATTATAAACATACTGGTGTTTATAACATTTTTATTACAAGCCGTATGGATCTTGGACCTCAGATTTCCTAAGGGGCTTTTAGGAACTTGTGGTAAATATTTATTAGAGGATATGAACTTTCTTTTCTTATTTTAATCTTTCTTTTTTAATTTCATTTAATTTTATTTATTTGGCCGTGCCATGTGGCTTGTGGGATTTTAGTTCCCAACCAGAGATTGAACCCGGCCTCTTGGCAGTGAGAGTGCTGAGTCCTAACCACTGGACCACCAGGGAATTCCCAATCTTTATTTTTTTAGAAAGAGATATTATTTAATTCCTCTATATTTATTCTATATTTTCATATGATAATGCAGAGGGGGCAGCGTGAATTTATGGAACTTAACTTCCAAATTCCAAAAGGCTTTTTATATTGTGAATGTTTGCCTGTAATGAAAGTCTGTTGAACAAGCTGAAACAATTAGAGAATCACAGGATACCAAAAGAACAATTTCTTCTCTTATACTACACTTACAACTAGTCTTGAAGATTTCTAAGAGTCAATCTAGAACCAAACTCTTTTTGCAAACATAGTACTGAATGACTTTTTCCTTCATGTGCACCATTTGATGTGTAAAAGGAAGCCGTAATTTTTGTGAAATCATCTTGCTTTTTAAAAATATGTTTGTTTTGGGGCTTCCTGGTGGCGCAGTGGTTGAGAGTCCGCTTGCCGATGCAGGGGACACGGGTTCGTGCCCCGGTCCGGGAGGATCCTGCATGCCGCGGAGCGGCTGGGCCCGTGAGCCATGGCCGCTGAGCATGCGCGTCCGGAGCCTGTGCTCCGCAACTGGAGAGAGTTTGTTTTTAAGTTTGTGGCTTGCCCAATTTTAAAACCATGATGGGAAAAAATTTTAATGACCTACAACCTCACCAGCTTCACAAATTGAGATTTTATTATTTTGTGTGTCTGCATAAGATTTGTTTTGCATATTGCTAACTAGCCGGTAACATGAGAATTTTAATAACATCATAGTTTTCTCTATATTCAGCCACTAACTAGGTATTTTAACTAGTATGGGGAAGGACAAATGAAGGAAAAGTAATCATTAATCTCTGAAATGGCTGAATCTTTTAAATATCTCCCTTCACGAACAGTTTACACTCTTGCTGCTTTGCTCCTGATGGCAAAAAGCAATGCTAACTTTGGTCATTACCAGTATTTCCTTTTGTGCAAGTTCAAGTTGACTTTGTTCAACTTATATTCAAGCCATTTTTGTTGATTTCTCTCTGGGGCTTAGAGTGCATTCAACAGACATGTGGACCTTTGATTTATTGGTCACAAATAAAACCTAAAAATCTTCCAAGAGGATACAACTCATCTTTGTTTCAGCTTATGTTAGCAGGAAAAGTTGTTTTAGCCCCACAGAGACTCTGAACCTTATTTTGAACTTATTGCCTGGTGCATTTGAGCAATGGAATCAATATTTTGAGGCATTTGTTCCAAGCCCCACAGTTCCAAATCAGTCTCAGCAAGTTGAACTAAACTTTATTTGGCTTTAGCAATTCAAACCTCCAATATTTCTTTCAATACATGATTGAAAGTCAATCATATCTGCTCATAAATGTGTTTAGGTTTTGTTTCAGCACAGGTGTTTTAGTCATTTGTAAAAGCCTTGAATTTTTAGGCTTATGAAAAGAGGATAAGCTCATTATAAAGAAAAGTCCAAACATTACAAAATTATTGTAGAAAGTCAAGCTCTTGTGATATGGCAAGCCATTATTAACAGAGGAGTAGCAGTATTCCACAAGAATGTTTTCCTGTTTACTAGCATGTATTACTGCCCTGAGAGACCTTTTTTCAATAATTCCTTGACAATTATATAGCTCTTGAAACATACTAATCATACAATACATACTATTTTGCACATCGTATTTCTCATTAATATCTCTTGGATATCTTTACATGTTAGTACTTACAAAGTCTACTTCATTCTTTTCTTTGGCTAAATGTCATCCCATTATACAAATGTACCATAATTCATTTAAATAAATCCATAATTATGGGCACATGGGTTGTTTCCAGGTTGGTTTTGTTCGTTTGTTTGTTTGGTTGGTTTGGTTTGGTTTGCCATACCAATGTTGTAGTGAATATCCTTTTAAACATATCTGTGTACAGTTGGAACACTATTTTAAAGCATTAACAAAAGGTAATGGCATAATACTGTTTTCATGTATGTATTTCATTCTTGTTAGCTCTCCAGATTATTGTTACCAGGATACCAAACTTGTAATAAATAACATTTCAAAAATTTAACTCGGTGGCTTTAGTTCTAAAGAATAAGTGCGTTTTTCTAGAATTTGAAAATATTGACCCATGAATGACCTTCCAACACATTCTTTTATTATTCATTGAATGATAGTAATAATAATTCCTTGAGCATTATATAACTTCAGTTTACAAAGCACTTTCATATAATTATCTCATTAATAATATATTAATATAATTATCTGACTTCACATCAGTGTGATGTGTGCAGTGCAGGTTTATAGGAAAAAATGGTGCTGATTTGGAATTTTTCACTGCCTGAAATAGTTATATAGAGTGTAAGTCCCCTGTTCTGCTAACTCAAGTAGTCAAGGCCACTGTCATTATAAGACCATTATATCATACTGGTACCTTAATGTGAAAAAACACTTATGTGCCACTTCAATAACTGGTGTTGCTAATTTACTATCCAGTTTTCAGGCATTTTTATTTAATTGTCTGATATCCAGAGATTAGACTCACCAGGCATTTATTAGCTAAATGCTCCAATAATTGCTACTCCAGAACCACGTATTTAAATGACATTTATGCAGCAGTTGTTAATGATGGAGGAGTCTCAGTGCCACTTTACCTCATTTGGAATTGGGAGAACTGAGAGTAATGGGAGAAAATGAAATTCTGTAGAATGTAGCACCAAGAGGACACTGCTTGCTAAAACCTTAGAAATTACTCTCTCCACCGATTATTATTTCTGTATTTTTATGACCCTTCCTTTACCCAGTGCCTATCATGGTAGGCTAGTAATAAATGGTGAAGCTTCTCTGATTTCCCACACTCCTGGTAGGAAGCAGGCTCCTGTGCAGGGAAAGCAAATCATTGTTATGTTGCCTGCAGTTTGGGGAAAAGAAGCAATCTTGAATGACTATTGTTGCAGTAGCTGCAAATTTATTAGTGGATATATCATTAGTGGATGATATATTAGTGGATGTATCCACCACCCTGAGTTTAGCTGAGAATGCACTTCTGAACTTCCTCTCTTCCTACATCTATTGTAACATGCTCAGGACCACAAAATCAGCTTCCAGATCTGGGATCTTATGAGATGGTATCCACTTCAAGCCCTGCTTGTTGAATATGATAGCATTTCTAACCAACCATGATTCTACAGAGTGGCTACTGGGATTAACATATACATACTACTGTATATAAAATAGATAATCAACAAGGCCCTACTATATAGCACAGGGAACTCTACTCAATATTCTGTAATAACCTATATGGGAAAAGAATCTGAAAGACAATGGATATATGTATAGCTGAATCACTGTGCTGTACACCTGAAACTAACTCAACATTGTAAATCAACTATATTCAATAAAAATTTTTTAAAAATCACATTGCTGATAATACTTAGAAATTCCAGTGTTCTCTTCTCATCAGCACCATTACAGGAAGTTGATCTGCCCCTATTTCATCTGTCCAATATTATTTTGTACTTTTCAAAGTATACTTGACTGTCAAGTCAAGCTGGTTTTTTCATTGTCCCATGTGTAATACCTAGTTCATTTCCATCTTTCTGTCCAACCTTATATTTTTTCTCTCTCCTACAAGTTCTTTTTCTCTCTTGCCTAACTGAATTCTAATTGAATTTGAAAACAAATCCCCATGTCCTGATAAAGCCTTTCCTGTTATGACAGCCTTTCCTGATGTTTGTACACAGGCAGAGAAACTCAACACCTTTCTGCACATTCTGTCTTTCCCTTCCCAACCTGTGGCTGAAATATCAAGTTTGTACTCTTGACATTCAAACTCTTAAAATAGTAACCTGTTTACTGGATTGCAATAATTGTATTAGGCACCAGAGTACAGTGTATGCCTTTCCTATTCTCCCACCTCTGGGCCTTCTCTCTGAACCTAGTAGGGAGATATCCTGGTGAGCAAGGTTGGGTTTTAGTGCATACCTCTGGACCTATCAGAGGACTCCCATTGAAGTTCAGAGTCAGCTGCAGTTGATCAGTTTCTTACTCACATAGTGTATGGGAATGGTGGAGAGTTTCAAACTGATCAATGGCAAATACCCTACCATTCTTCTTACTTGACTAACAAATTCCTTTTATGTACACAAGAATGACATTTTGACCCTCATGGTGTTTTTACATCAGGTACCTTTGGACACATTTCACTTACTCAGGATATTTCAAGCATGAGTATTCCATGGCTGGTTAAAATTTCACTAATACTTTCTCATTCAGAATAATATATTTTATGTGTAATAAATAAAAAATGTTTCCAATTGAGAAAATTTAAAAATACAAGAAGTATGGCATATCTGGAGGGTGAGCATTTCCTATGATAATTTTATCTCCTGTCTCCCGACTAGTCTTACAAACTACCTAATTTAATATTTAAAATCCTGGACTTCCCTGGTGGCGCAGTGATTAGAATCTGCCTGCCAATGCAGGGGACACGGGTTCGAGCCCTGGTCCAGAAGATCCCACATGCCATAGAGCAACTAAGCCTGTGCACCACAACTACTGAGCCTGAGCTCTAGAGCCTGCCACAACTACTGAAGCCCGTGCTCCTAGAGTCCGTGGTCCGCAACAAGAGAAGCCACTGCAATGAGAAGCCCACGCAGTGCAATGAAGAGTAGCCCCTGCTCGCCGTAACTAGAGAAAGCCGGCGTGCAGCAACGAAGAGCCGACGCAGCCATAAATAAATAAATAAATAAATTTATTTAAAAAAAAAAAAGATTTAAAGTCCTGGGAATTCCCTGGTGGTCCAGCGTTTAGGTCATAACACTTTCATTGCCATGGGCCCAGGTTCAATTCCTGGTCGGGGAACTAAGATCCCGCAAGCTGCATGGCATGGCCAAAAAATAAAATAAAATTTAAAGTGCTGTGTTACATGTTAATTTTTTAATATATTGACCATGGACTTTCTAATTAGATTATAAACTTCTCAAGGACAAGAACCATGTCACCAATGACTTTGGTACCTCTCACAGCACTTAGTATAATCCTGAGCATATCAAGAAGATCCCACATGCCATAGAGCAACTAAGCCTGTGCACCACAACTACTGAGCCTGAGCTCTAGAGCCTGCCACAACTACTGAAGCCCGTGCTCCTAGAGTCCGTGGTCCGCAACAAGAGAAGCCACTGCAATGAGAAGCCCACGCAGTGCAATGAAGAGTAGCCCCTGCTCGCCGTAACTAGAGAAAGCCGGCGTGCAGCAACGAAGAGCCGACGCAGCCATAAATAAATAAATAAATAAATTTATTTAAAAAAAAAAAAGATTTAAAGTCCTGGGAATTCCCTGGTGGTCCAGCGTTTAGGTCATAACACTTTCATTGCCATGGGCCCAGGTTCAATTCCTGGTCGGGGAACTAAGATCCCGCAAGCTGCATGGCATGACCAAAAAATAAAATAAAATTTAAAGTGCTGTGTTACATGTTAATTTTTTAATATATTGACCATGGACTTTCTAATTAGATTATAAACTTCTCAAGGACAAGAACCATGTCACCAATGACTTTGGTACCTCTCACAGCACTTAGTATAATCCTGAGCATATCAAGATGTTCAATATGTATTCATTGACTGAAGTCAATGTCATCTTTAGATTGAAGTGCTTAAATTCCAATTCAATGGCTTTTAGGTAAGAGATGGTGAATCAGTTGGGGTCCTAAGGAAGAAACAAAATTCACCCTAGGTGGTTCAAATGAAGAGACTTTAATGAAAAAGCTACTCAAAGATATACAGACAAGAATAAGATAAAGTATGGTGAGGCACCCAGCAGCCAGCTACAGAGAGAGAACCATTTCCCCCCTGGGGATGAAGAAATGAAGAAAGGAAATAGAGTTAGCAGAACCCAGTGAGAGCTGGAGCTGGAAAAAAAGAGTGATCTGACAGAAAATGTGGTTGAAGATTGATGGGCAAGAGCTGGGGTGCCAAAGCAGGGGGGCACAAAAAATACCCCACTTTCCACCCTCAGATCTCCTATGTGTTCCAGCTCACAAAGAGTCATGGAGATATATTCAGCAAATTTCAGTCTCTGAGGCACGGAGCAGGGCAGAGAAGGGTGGAGGGAGATTGGTGTGGCTAGGACTTGGGCAGGACTGGGGATGGGGTGGGAGGGAAGGCATGCAAAATAACCCCCATAGAAGGTTTCTATTATAAACGGAAACAAGAAAAAGGATGAATTTTTTTTTTTTTTTTTTTTTTTTTTGTGGTTTGCGGGCCTCCCTCTGCCGTGGCCTCTCCCGTTGCGGAGGACAGGCTCCGGGCGTACAGGCATTGCAGTGGCTTCTCTTGTTGTGGAGCACCGGCCCTAGAGCTCACGGGCTTCAGTGGTTGTGGCTCGCAGGCTCTAGAGCACAGGCTCAGTAGTTGTGCAGCATAGGCTTAGTTCCTCCGCGGCATGTGGGATCTTCCTGGACCAGGGCTCGAACCCGTGTCCTCTGCACTGGCAGGCGGATTCTTAACCATTGCGCCACCAGGGAAGTCTCAAGGCTGAATTATTATGTAAAGAATAAGAGAAGCCTAGAAATCTAAAAATTATCTGGGGAAAAACTAAGTCTGACTTAGCCAAATCTAAGCCCTGTTAATTTTCTTCACTAGATCACTCCGAATACAATCTGAGTAAGGGAATAAAACACTGTTACATGCAAACTTCCAATTATTGCAGTTTCAAGTCAAGCAATGAACATGTATATCCATGACTCATAGCAATGAATAAAATTCATTTGCAGATATACGTGCCATCACACTCAAAGTGGGGGCTGTACTGCTCAATGGGCACCTCAGTGGGTTTTTTTTGGCGGGTAGGGCTGTGAAGTAAAATAATAGAACACACATGTTCCTCCTGTGTGGAGGAATTGTTTTGAATAATATCAAACTGTTCTCTTTCCACTTAAAAGTGAAGAACGATTTCATATTTTTTCCTTTTGTTCGGTGCCTATCTATTGACCACATAGGGTTAGTGAATATTTACATAAAGAGAACGACAGAACATTAAAGGTCTTGTAATCTGCTAACATTTTTTTTTTTTTTTTTTTTGCGGTACGCGGGCCTCGCACTGTTGTGGCCTCTCCCGTTGC
>NC_041221.1:80294048-80421304 GCF_002837175.3 Physeter macrocephalus | reverse complement strand
CACAGGCTCCGGACGCGCAGGCTCAGTGACCATGGCTCACGGGCCCAGCCGCTCCGCGGCATGTGGGATCTTCCCGGACCGGGGCACGAACCCGCGTCCCCCGAATCGGCAGGCGGGCTCTCAACCACTGCGCCACCAAGGAAGCCCCTCTGCTAACACTTTTAACACATAAAGAAACAGGTTCCCACAAGTCATCTGCCCTGCTCAAATAGCTGTTCGTGGCAGAACCAGCCCAGAATGCAGATTGTCAACATCCTAATCTGGCCACTCACAGTTCTAGAAATGCTTGATTTAGCTCCAATTAAATGGCAAAAGAGTATAGGGATTAAGGGCAAAGGTTTGGAATTAGGCAGATTTGTGTTCAACTCCAGCTGGACTTCAGGCAAGCAACAAATAAATTCCTGCTGCGCTTCCGGTTCCTCTTCTATAAAGCAGGGGTGAGTACCCACTCCATTAAAGTTATTGTGGGCCTAAAAAAATATAAAATGTTCAGCACAGTGCTTGGCATGTAGTAGATGTACAATAAATAAAAGCTATTATATAGTAGTTTTCTTTGAAAATCAACTGATAATTTAGTAATAGATGATGGTCAGTAAGAATTTGAGAAGCATTTTGTAGGAAACCCTAAACCAGGAAAAGAACCTTTAAGTCAATCAGAAGAGGTAAAGCAGAGAATGAGGGGAATTACTTAACTGGAGTGGAAAGGAATACAACAGACAGTCCTAACAGTAAATGAATTGGTTTTCTTTTTTCTCCTCCGTCTTTACTAAGGAAACACGACCCTGAGTCCCACTTTTAAATTATGTTTTTTTGATTAATAAGCTTTATTTTTTTAACATAGTTTATCTTTTGATTCACAGAGATTAATACTATTGGACCCATGGAAAAGTGGAAAATAATTGAAAAGCATAAAGCACTATACAGATACAAGGTCATATTATTCTTATGAATAAATACTGAGAAGTGCCTGGTTACTAGTTAACACACCAGAAAGAGATGAATCAACAGAACTTGATCTACATAGGTTTTTAAAGAACATCAAGGGTTAAATGGTGCAACTGCTGGCAAACTTTCCTGGGGAATGATGGATTGCTTATCTGAATTCTATCTAAATGAAGAATTGCAGGCATAGCTGTGGAAACTTACAGAGAGCGAGTATTGCACCATACTGGATAAACCAGTTGAATCCGTAATTAAATGGTAGGACCATTGAACAACATATAAAACAACCTACTGGGGAAAAGTCACCATAGCTTGTAAGGGAAATTCACATAGAAATATTATGAGGTCTTTAGAGAAATAAAGACTACCGTGCCAAAGGGAAAACTAGTGGGCAAAACTTATATGACTTTCCCCAAATCCTTAAATGCAAAGACATTTCCTACTATTTAATAAGAAATTTTGATGAGGTCATCAGTGGATTGGCAGTACTTTAAAAATAAAATAAGGATAGAGAACTGGCTTAAAATGAGGAAACAGAGCATATGAACATGCCTTAATGTAGAGAAGCATAAACAGCAGGATTTCAGAGATACCTCTGTGCGGAGGCAAACCTATTTAAAATTTGTATAGGTAATCTGGAAGACAGTATCAGATTCATAGATGATAATGAGTTCCTCCAAGTAGAAAGTACCTATGAGAGCAATGGGAGAAATGATAGGAAAAATCTGAGAGTTTGGGTAAGTAGGCAGAAAGGTAGCAGCTCTCATTTCTGTATACTTCATGCTCAGGAGTGTTGACCCCCTTTTTAGATGAGAGGGTCCCAGGGAGATGCTGTTAGTTAAGGGAATACCATGGACTGGAGGAATGCTCCATGTAGCTGAAGTCTCAGTGTTCACTCCAAAGTAGGTGCTGGGTGAAGGATAGAGGTAGACCACTTTCTCTCTGGCTCCAAACTGTGGGATGTTCTGTCATTCCAGAGAAGTCTTCTTGTAGGAGTGGGAGAGCAGAAGAACAATGAAGAGAGATTTTCCCCTTAAGGAAAAATGTTTTGTGGACGTTTAGCTAAAAACTGTAATAGGTACCCTAATGTACTCTTTTTATTTTTATTTTTTGGCTGCACTGCTTGGCATGTGAGATCTTAGTTCCCCAACCAGGGATCGAACCCATCCCCCTCCTGCAGCGGAAGCACGGAGTCTCAACCACAGGACCGCCAGGGAAGTCCCTACACTAATGTACTCTTAAGGGCTCAGTTAACTCATGTGGTAAGCTTTGAGGTCAACTTTGACTGAGATGTCCAAAGGCCTTTGAAGTTTGACATGAGCCTTTGTGCAAGGAAAGGCATTCTTTAAAGGCTGGGAGTTTACTCTGGTACCTAGGTGGTAAATCCAGGGTCAGTGATAATCTGCAGACCAGTTCATGGATGGAAGAGGCTACAATGTAGTAGTTCAGAAGGATTCGGAGATCACTGGGCAAAGTAGAAAAGATTTTGTATTTCTATGCTAGATTCTTTGTATTTGCTTTCCTTTTACACTTGATAAGATCACAGAGTTGGTATGGTATGCCTCTGTGTAAAACTCTCAAAGGTTTTAGATGCTTTAAAGGAAAGGAATGCATTTTAGAAACAACTTTGAAGTCAGCTTCTCTAATTCTTACATAGTCTAATGTTGCTTTTCCATGTATATAGTTCCTCTTATACAGCTGATGCCATTAATTTTCATGCCAGTAAAAGAAATAAAAAACTGACAGCTGCCTTTCATACATAAAAATTGCATTTACTAAGCATTTGCAATGTACCAGTGTTTTATTCTACATTTAATTATTAAAGCAAACCCTTCAGGTATTATTATTATACACATTTTAGGGACTGGAAAGTTGAGGCTCAGAGATATTCAATAATTTATCCAGGCTACCTGGCAGGGCCAAGAAGACTCAAAGTCAAAGTCTGTCTGATTCCAAAGTCCATATTCTTAATATCCATATGTATAAACTTGCTGATGTTCTTTAAGTCCATGTTTGATTGTAATTTGTATTAACACAACAAAAGGAAGTTTAATTAAAATACTTTATCATCTTTAATCTATAATATTTTAATCTCTACTTTTAAAATATTTTCATTTTATTCTACTTGCAGCTTACCCTGTTAGTAAAGAATCCACCATTACAGATTATAAAAAATATTTGTCAACAAGGGACATGCCACTGAATGTCATGACTATTCATGTGCTGGCTCTAGTGCTTTCAGACAAATTTGCTTTGTGGTGCCCACTCTATTGCATTGAGTAGGTTGTAAATCTCGTTAAAACCAATAAAAATGTAATTTCAGAATGTTTTAAAAGCAATCTCTCATGTCACTGGATTCTCAAATGCTTTCTGTTTCTACTTTCTTTTACATATAGTGCAAAAAAGATTCTGATAAAAATAATTTTATAGTTAAGTATAATATTTTTCTAATTATAAAAAGTAATACATGATGACTTGACAGGATTTAGAATATGTATAAAGGTATAAAGAAAAAAGTATCCAGAATTCCATTACCCACAGATAAAACATAAACATCTAATGTTCTTCCTTTAAATGTACATGAGAACAAAATGTTAACTGTGGATTATTTTGGAAGGTGGTTGAAGAATTTCAAGTAATTTAAAATTATGTATATGTACATTTTAAAAATACTTCCATTTTATATATGTATATATTCATCTAAGATATTCATTGAAGTTTTCAAATATTCTCTAAAGTTAATTCCATTTCTCTATATGGTGACTATGAGATGTTATGACTATAAGCAAAAATTTGGCCAATTTGTCTAGATGAGAAATGAAAAAAATTAATGTGATTTATACATAATAGAAAATTTGAATTTTTGCATCTTTTAATTTTATTTTTCCTGTTTACAAAGATAATATGTGGTCCTTGTATACAAATCAAATAACACATAAAAGTATGAAAAATAATTAACGTTTGTTGAGTGCTTTCTATGTGCCAGGCACTGTTCTAAGGGTTTTGTTTATATTAACTCATTTAATCTTCACAATAACTCTATGAAGTAGGGACTATTATTTATTGTTTTTATTTTACAAATGAGAAAACTTAGGCATTGAGAGGCTAAGTAATTTGCTTGAAGTCTTGGTTTCGTAGGAAAACAATCATGCCAAACAGCATGGTTTTTATTTTTTCACTGAGTTGTTTTAATGAGAAACAAAGATGATGAATTAGAACCTTGTCATGGACATATTATAGTTTCATTTTGGGAAATAAAATGATCAAGTTCCACGTGATGTTCTTATAGATAAAGAAGGTAAAGGGAGGGTGAATGCACACCTGGGAGGATCTGGAGCTGGCTGAGCCCTGGGACTCAGGACAGGTAGTGGGTCACTGTCAAGGACATGTAGATGCTAAATGACCGAGCTGAGATTCAAACCCAGGCAGGATGTCCCCAGAGCCCACACTGAAACACTCCCTAAATTGCCTCTGTAACGTATAAAAAAGAAAGGCATTAAGAAGAAAGCCAAAAACTCTGAATCCACGACTCAGGGACAACAACTGCCATCATTTTGGTAAACATATTTCCAGACCCTTTTTGATGCAAAGCTTACCTGCAGCTGATCTAAGTTTTGGCAGACTGTTCTGTGATCCTCTTGGAACGTGAGACCGTGGGAAGCTTGTGAGGAACTGCTGCTGCAAAGCCATTTCTCACTTGTCTCCACATCTTCCTGGGAGGGTATCATGAGACCATTTCTCATCATCTCTTAGGTCTGAACAGGTATGAGGTTTTCTGCCTTCCCCTCTGCAATGCAATTATGATGCTAACCACCCAGAATCAGGTCAGACTTCACTAAGAGCACAGTTCCTTGCTATACACCTGAAACTAACACAACATTGTAAATCAACTATACTTCAATATAAACAAACAAACAAATAAATTAAAAACCCAGTACCCACAAGGCTGTGCTCACTTAAGACATTAGCTCAGGGGTTCTCAGGCCACCCACACTTCTGACCAACTAGCTACAAATTCAGGTGCTCCCACTATCCCCTCAAGTTTGATAATTCACTAGAACAACTCACAGAACTCAGGAAAGCACTAGACTTATGATTATGGTTTTATTATAAAGGATAAATCAGGACCAGAAAACTGAAGAGACACATAGGGCAAGTTCTGGAGGGCCCCAAATATGAAGCTTCCGTATCTTTAGGCTGGGTAACCCTCCCACACATCCTCTGTGGTTACCAATCAGGGAAGCTCACCTGAGCCTCTGTGTCTAGAGTTTTTATTGGGGTTTCTTTATGTAGGCAGGAATAATTGACTCATTGACCAAATGACTGAATTGACCTCTAGTCCCTCTCTCCTTCCCAGAGACTGGGGCTGATATCACCTGGCTCAAAGCCCCAGCTCTCTAATTATATGGTTGGTTTTTCTGGCATGGCCAGCTCCTGTCCCAAGTCATTGCATTAGCAAAAAATTCAGGTATGGCCCAAGGTGCCCACCATAAATACTGAAGACGCTCTTATGCCTTGG
Organism: Physeter macrocephalus; assembly: GCF_002837175.3. Lineage (NCBI taxonomy): Eukaryota > Metazoa > Chordata > Mammalia > Artiodactyla > Physeteridae > Physeter > Physeter macrocephalus. The sequence goes on along the minus strand of NC_041221.1, from coordinate 80,415,843 downwards.
GAAGTTCCAAGGATTTAGAGGTTATCTCCTAGAAACCAGAAATAAAAATGTCAGCCAAATCCTTTATTATATAACACCACCCCCCTTAGCACACCACTGCAGGCTATAAAACTATTTAGCTGCAGCATGGAATCAGTTCCTCAGCAACAGTGTGTCCCACAACTCATGTTGCATTGTCACCCAGGTCCTTTTGTTTCTGTGTTGTCTTGTGGGACAAGGGACATGAGGAGCTGGCACTTTTGCTGTCTTTGCTTTTGCTATTTATGTAAGTAATAAACTGTCTGAATTTTAAAAGGGCTTGTTGTTTCTTTACCAGTCACATGTGTTAGCCTTGCTTGACCTATCATGTACAGAAATAAGAATATCCCAAGAGGACAAGTATGGGGTATTAAGGTGTTTTATTTGCTTTAGCCATTTTGATTTTTAAGAACACTCAGTGGGGCTGTTCAGTAGGCTAGATGTGAGATCAGAGCATGGAGGGTAGCGAAGAAGGTAAGTTGTGCAGTGGCAATGACTGACATCAGAGGAGAGGGTAAGTTTTCTGAAGGAGACAGTGTAGAGAAGCTAATGGTGAAGGATGACTTTGATGTGAGCTCAGACTTGAATAGTCATAAAATTTTTGAATAAAAAATGACTTTAGGGCTTCCCTGGTGGCGCAGTGGTTGAGAATCCGCCTGCCGATGCAGGGGACACGGGTTCGTGTCCGGGAAGATCCCACGTGCTGTGGAGCGGCTGGGCCCGTGAGCCATGGCCGCTGAGCCTGCGCGTCCGGGGCCTGTGCTCTGCAACGGGAGAGGCCACAACAGTGAGAGGCCCGCGTACCGCAAAAAAAAAAAAAAAAAAAAAAAAAAAAGTGACTTTAAAGGTCTTATATCCAACCTCTTACCTGATAAGAGTAACATCATCCCAACAATTGGTCATAAAGCCAGTTTATGCTGTAATAGACATAGTGAGGAAACAATAAGCCAATTATTCTCAGGGCAATCAATTCTATTGATAGAGATCTGATCATTTTTGCATTCTTTCTCATACTGAGCTAACAGTTACCTTTTAATAAATTTCACCATTGACCCTTTACTACCTCATGTAGCATATATTCACACAGCTATTAACTATTGTTTGGGACAGACATGCTATGAAGTCAATCATCATGTCTCTTCTTGGTTTTGTCTTCAGCAAATTAAACATTTGCCTTCACCCACACCTCACATGGCCTGGTCTTGGTTCTCACCACCTTTGTTATCTTGCTATCTCATTAGCATCTTTCCTAAAATAAAATATCCAGATATTGTTGCATCAGTGAAGAGTATAATGAAATCACTATTTCCAATAAAATATCTTATTTCAATTTCTTCTCTTTCTATAAACATAGTTTTGAACTTACACAGTCTTCTTCAAAACAGGGTATGAGGGAGATAGGAAAATAAAATGTATATTAATGTCTTATTCTGTCCTCCTACTGTTAAGTTTTAACATATTTGTGTGTTTTAAATAATATTTTTAAATAATTTGGTTTGGTTTTATATTATGAAGATAATGTGTTAATGGTAAAAAAAAAAAATTCAAACAATAGAAATAGTAATAGGAAAAGTTTTTAAAAATCCCCCTAACTCTCAAACTTATAATCCCACTCCTTAAAGCACAATTTAGTTTACTGTATTCATCCGGAATTTTTTTATATTGGGCATCTTTCCTTATCAGCACTATGGGTCTATCTCATTCTTTTTAATAGCTGCATAGTATTTTATTATACGGTTATATCATTTTTATTTATCAGTCCCCTTTGATGGACATAGGTGTTGTTTGCTCTCCTTTTCTTATTTTATAGCAATGCAGTAAATTTTTGCATGTGTTTCTTTGAATGCATGAGAAAGTATATCTGTAGGATAATTTCTTTAAAGTATTTAGAACCACTATGTCAAAATTTATGCATGCCTTCAAGGGTACACCAATTTACACTCCTGCTAACAGTCTGTGGTAGTACAGTGGACCCCTGAACAACATGGGTTTAAACGGCACAGTCCACTTACATGTGGATTTTGTAATACGACGTGATTGGTAGTTGGTTGAATGGGAGAGGTGGGGATGGTGACTGTAAAGTTATACTCAGATTTTCGGATTTTCCACTGGGTGGAGGGACGGTGCCCTAATACCCGTGTTGCTCAAGGCTTAACTGTCTTGTTTTTCCATGTGCCAAACTCTAAATAATTGTTAATCTAACGGCTGACAGATAGAATATGATTTGGGCTGGATTCCTTCTGTTCGCCCCACCAGATACACCCTGCACTCTTCTCCCTGCTCTTTGCCCCAGGAAGACAATGTGTATAGACTACATCACTGGACTCCTGTGCCCTCTAGCTTCCTATATGTCAAGTTTAGGAAGGGGGCCACCAGTAGGAGATGGGGAGGGGGTAAGGGGAGAGGTATTTATTGGTGAAGTTGAGATGTTTATTTCCTGGGCTCCTTCCTTCTGGGGTCTCTGTGGGCTGGCTGTGACCCTTAAGCCAAGGACTCAGCTCCTGTCCACACAATCTTCTCTGTTTCGTTTCTAGCCACTGCTTTCTATTCTTGTCCTTTCAGGTGTAGAAGGGCGGTCTGCCCTGCTAAGCCAGATATTGCCCTCTCTCTTATGGTTTTCCTACACCCTGTCCCACCTTTGTAAGTAGTATCTTTATTAAGCATGCCTTGAAGTACCCAATTTGAATATTCTGTTTCCTGCCACTTCTCGTTCCTGAAAGCTCCACTTAGAGAGATGCCTCAGGATGTTCAGGAGGTATCTCTCAAGAGATGCAATGTGAACATAGACCTGAATGATAAGGAGGAGTGTGAGTAACTTAGGCATATGTGTTCCAGGTGGCAAAGGCCCTGTGTTTGGAACAAGCTTGTCATAGTTGAAGAGCAGCAAGTATAGCAGAGCGGCTTTGGGCCGAGTGGCAAATATATGGTTTGCTTGTCCAAGAGCCATTGCCTCTTCTTCCTTGCGGAGAGAGCTCTAATTTTGTTCAGACACAATAGGAAGATTCAAGGGATGAACCGTCATTTGTCTAAGCGAATCATGAAAATTCTGTTCCAAAGCGTCAGTGATTGATTTAGGGATGGGCATGTAACCCAGTTCTGCCCAATGAGACATGCGAGGGAATTTTCTGGGGTCCTCTTGAGAATTTTTCTCCCTGGTAAATACAGGCATAAAGGAGAAAATTCCTGTCTCTTTCTCTCCTTTTCTGCTTTGGATGCTTTTTGTGAGAATATGATGCCTGGAAATGCAATAGTCTTTTAACAACCATGAGACAAAGGGCCAGGTTTAAAAACCAACATATGAAGATAGAAGAGCGAAAGGTTGGAAAGAACCTGGACCCTAATGATACACTGGACCTTCCAAACCAACTTTAGGACCACCTAACTTCAGACTTCTTGTTAAGTAAATAAGCAAATAAAAGCCAATCTTAGCTTAAGTCACCATTAGGTGGGGTCTGATCCTTTGCAGTTGACACACCAACTCACACAGTAGCAACGGAGGGGGTGAGGAATGGTAACCAAAGTAAGAGAGGTGGGCAGGGGTCTGTCATGCAGTGTCTCTTAGGCCAAGGCATGGAATTTGGATTTTATTCCAAGGGTAAGAGATTTTTGTAGATGACCCAGTCAATACAGGCATATAATACAGATCTATCTAGCTATCTGTCTATATCAATATACATTTTTATCATGTATATGATAAGAATATTATTTATTAAAATAATAGATACTAAAGATATATTTACCATTTCCATTTTAAATTTTAGAGAAATTACTATTTACAACCAGATAAAAAGAAATAAAAAGAAATAAAAAGTCTCACAAGTAACTTATAAACTAACTTGGCTGAAACTCCCAAATGTTGAGAATCTTTAGTAATGTCTGACCTCTTATGCTTGGGAGACCCTTCAACACTGTTTCTAGGTATTGTTTCTGCCTGCTTTAGCCATGTCAGTCTTTACCAATTACGTTCTGCTTCAGAGAGCTTGCAATTGTCACCTCAACTCCTTATCTCTCTTTGAAAGAGCCCCCAGTTTTTGCCTCAGCCTTGTGTCTTTGAAAAGAAGGCAGCTTCCTTTAAGCATGGCTGTCCTGAATACCTAGGATGGTGTTTTTCTCCTAGCTGGCACCAAAAACATTACAAAATAAGGTAGATCATTTAAAACATTTTCCTCATGGTTGTCCTGTTCCCCCATTCAGCAGAAAGATTATTGGTTACCATGGCAATCAGCTTCCACAGCATTCCATTCTAAGGAACTGCACAGGTAGAGCGCAAGCTTTACTTTGCGTTCTTTACCCTAGCTCTCTGCAGATCTGCATATTTTTCCAGCCTGTACTCTGTAACTGCTGTTTAGAACAATCAATCAACCAAACAAACAACTCGGAGTTAAGCCAGATAATTTTTTCAAAGGCACCATATCCCCTTCTCTTCTGAATATTTAAAAAATTTACATAAACCATTGTACAATGATTTTCTCACAGCACCAATTGAAAACTTTCTGGTATGTTCTTTCACAAGTCTGGGATTCTAGTTGTATCTCTTTAACCATGTTTAGAAAACAAATAATGAATTTACAGTAAAAATCAGAGCAGGAGATAGTTCTATGAGATCATTGCCCATGGGCTTTATATCATATCTTTCCTAAGGATAATTCTCTGACCTCCCTTCCTCTACCACTCCCAAGCCCTCTGATAAAATAGTGCAGATACTCAGAAGGGTAAAAGTTGTCCTCAAGCCATTGCCTTGGAGGTGCCAAATGCTTAGACTTTCACCCCTGAGACTGTTAACTACCCTGTTTCTATTCAGAACCTTATTGATAATTGTAAAAGATGGTTTTAAACAGGCCAAACAAATTACTGGCACCCAGTACCTGCTACATTTATGGAGGAGATGGAATAACTTTGGAGCATCAACTGGATAAATTCTATTTCCCTACAACTTTTAAAAAAGGCTTTTCTTATTATTACTTTTAATCTTTGCTGATTATTTAGTTTCTTCATAACCATGTCACATAAATGAGGAATCTAGAGATTTCTGTGATATGGAGACATATCTTTTAATCTATTATTTCTACCTATGACTTTATTTGAAGCAGTAGTGGTATTTTGGTGATGAAAAAGAGAGAACGTGGAAGGGGAGCTGCTATTATCTAACGTTAAGCAATTAAAAATAAAATCTGGCTTTAACCCTCTTTCATGGAAGGTTTTTCTATCACCTAGATACCTTTTCATTGAAAAAAGACATATCTCATGACCTATCTATGAACATCCCATTGAATAATACCATCCCCTATTGAGGGCATGGAAGTAAACTCTGTAACTAAAACAGATGCCTCTGCCCACAGATTCTAAAATCAGTGGGTATTCATAAAACCTGCCACAAATTTTCAGAGCATAGTGGGAAAAAGGAACTGTTAAAAATTTGAAACTCTACTAAAGTACTTTCTGCCTCTTCCGGTAAAAGAAAATATATTGCTTTCTAGGAAGCTCACTACTTTAAAAAACAAAACAATCAGGATGGGAAATTCATGACTAGCATTTGGGTTACATCAGCTCAGTTTTAGGAGAGAAAATATTTACTTTTAGATGGAAAGCCATATAGAATGGTTCTCTGACTTCTCTCAAAATGGTACTGGAATTGTTTCAAGGGAGGAGAAAGACTATTATTATATTTTCTGAGAAGACATACCATGATACATAAAATGTTACAAAGTTTTACTTATTCCTTTGGGTACAGGAACGCATGTATTACCTTATATGCTAATCCCACATAAGTTAGAAAGAAAAATTGACCAATTATTGGTAGAATTTTCTAGATTAAGTGCAGAGGCTAAAATTAAAAATAATCACACAAACTTCTAGTAATTATATCACAGTGCACCCTGAGATTTATATAGAAAAAAAAAGTTGTTCTCAATTTTCAGTTGACAAAAAGAGCAGTTGAGAAGGGACCAGGTAGGTTTGAAAAGCAGAAACGCTAATGACGGGTCAACATTGTAAAAGCAGGGAGGCAGATAACATACTGTTTTGACAGCTGAGTAAAGATGAGGGGAAAAAATATTGTAAACCAGAGGAAATCATGATAAAAGGGTAGAATGAAGTGTTTGAAAATGGTAAATTGAGAGCTTTAATTAACATCGATGGCAAGAGCACAAAAGAGAGAAAAGTGATTTAGTTTAGATAGGAAATGGCTTGTAGAGAAATTTGAGTAGAGTAATAATTTGTATTTTAATTTGCAAAGGCCAAGAGCTGACTTTATTTGAAGAATCATAGCTCTATTGCTTTAATATTTTATACAACTTAAGAAGCTCCATTTGTCTGATATATAAATTAGTACAATTTCTATTAATATGATATATATATTAGACAAATTGGCAAGCAGGGGTTTGCTTTTGATCAACTTTTGTTATAACCTTAATAAAAACTAGTTTCAATATTTCAAACTATAAGCAAGATCATGATTTTATAATGTGAAGATAACAGAAAGCCTGATTTAGTTGCAACTTGGTCCTAATTCTTTGGGCTGGTGTTCTTTAGTCCTGGGCTCCTAACTTGATCAAGAAAACGTAAATGCAGAAAGAAGTAAAAACCTATGTTCCTTAATTAGGAATCATGTGAGTAGTTTAATATTAAAAACATTTTTAAAAAAACTACACATGATATAAATTCCGTAGAGTTTTAGCTTCTTTTATTTAAACTGCACTGATATCCATTTACAGCTCTCCTAACAATCACTGAATAGGTTGGCATTCCTATGTCCTGAATTTCCCAGGTCACTTCAGATTCCAAATATTTTGTCTATTGTTAAATGATGTGTTTGGATTTTGGTTTGGAAAACATGGTCACTGAACTTATAGACTAACTCTGAAATAGCAATAGCCTTTGGCATTTTGTAGTAGCTCTGTTTCGGGGCCATGGTTATCATGTTAAATCAAATCAAAGTTCATTATTTGAGTTGACCTAATAATAAACTATGAAATAACGGAGACATTTAAAAAACTTTGTAGTAATTTGGAATTTGAAGAGCATTCATAGCATGATTTATTATAGACACAAACACACACATAGCTAGTAAACCTACAGATAGATGGCTCCTCATCGTTGCCATATAGGAAATGAAAAACAGCATACTTAAGAGATATTGTGTTATACGTTATACGGTCAAAACTAAGGAAGACAAAATTAGTCTAACTGTGCTTGTATTAATACTTAAATAAAAAGGATTTGGTAGTCTTTCTTATTTTCAATTTCCATAGACTGAAACTCATATCCTTGATAAACCAGAACTGAGAGGGTACACTGGGATTTGCTATGTGTTGTACGTGACGATAATTATAAGGGAACAAAGTCAAGATTGACTCATTATCCTATGCCAAAACATTGCTGTTTTGCAAATGAAAACGTTTAGATCATTTGATGCCCCCCACCCCATTATTATCCTTCATATCATTAAGATAGTGTTCATGGCTCCGCTCTTTATTCTTTAGTGATTTAGGTAGCCACTAAGAAAGAAAAAAAGTTTTAAAGACTACTAAGTCCAGAATGACATTTAATAACTCTTTCGAAAATTAAGGTGCTTTTCCCCAAGTCTTGCTGGAAACATATCTACCACTGTGCTCAGTCTCTCCTCCCACATTTCCGTGCTAGTGGGGACTTGAGAAACCCGGGAAAGCTGCTGCAACAGGGGTGGGAGTGGGAGATAGGCTATCACCCGCTTGACACTTCGGCACTGTTGCTATGAATGATTCACTTGTGTTTGGCACATTTGTTGCAAGGAAATCTCCTCCTCCCGCCGCTCCTCTCGGCTGTCTCCTGCGCTTTGGCCTTTAAGGAGAAGCGAGAGCAGGTGGGCACAGAGGAGCTCGCCGAGTCCTCCTCCCCCTGCTCCTTCCCTAATTTAGCAGTACTTCCGGCCGCGTGACATCATCCCCCGCACCCCGGTGACGTGAACGGCGGGTGACGTGTGTGCGGAGAGGAGCGCGCTGACGTTGCTATTTAAAGATCCTCCTGCGGGGAGGATGGAGACTCAGCGAGAGCACCCGCTGTGGGGCGCGGAGGAGGCTGTGGCGGCAGGGAGCGGGGCCAGGAGCCAGCAGAGCAGCAGAGCGCACGGCCCGCGCGCCGCCGACCACTAGGGGAGGGGGGAAAGGAAGGACGGATCGCCTGACCTGCCGCCCGGCCTAGCTCCCCACGAGGGCCGGCTCGGCCCGTGACCACCAGCGTCCCCCCCGCCCTCGTAGCTGCCGCCTCCTCCCGCTACCCTCAAGGCCCCGCCGGGCCCTCGGGAAGGGTCAGCGCCCCAGTCCCTGCTGCCCGGCCGCGTCTGGCCCCCTCCCGAGAGCAGGGGGAGGAACCGCACTGCTCCCGATTCTCCCCGCCCCCTCCCCCGCCCCTCGCAGCCAGCTCCGCTGCCGCGCTCGCCTCTTGCGGGCGGCGCTGACCTGGGAAGCGGCGCCCTCCGCTCTGTGAGCGGCTGGTGGAGGCGGAGGCAGCGGCGGGCTTCGGGCCGCCCGGCTAGCGCTGCTCTGCCGAGCAGGAGCTGGAGGCCGGCGAAGGCAGGCGGTGATGGAAGTGTGAGAAGGCGGCGGCGGGGCCCGGGGACTGTGAGGCGGCGTGTGGCGGCGGCGCGGAGCGGGAGAGGCGAGGAGCAAGGGTGGGGGCGCTGGAGCAGCGGCTGTTCTGCGGCTTCGAGCCCCTTTCCCCTGGTCCCGACGCGGGATTAGCTGCCCGCCTCGGCTCGGGCGGGCTCCCGTCGACCCTTCAGCCCCGTCTTTCGCCGCTGCTCGGCCCGCCCCGGAGCTGGGGGCAGGGTGTCGAGGGGCAGCGTGGGGCTTGGCTCTCTGATTCATTCATTCTCCGCCGCCGGAGCCTCGAACTTGCGGTGCTCCGAAGAGCGGAGGGAGGAGCGGCAGCAGCGAATGAAGGGCCGGGCGCGAGCCGGGCTCCATTGTGCTCGGCGGCGGGGTGCGGGCAGGGGCTGAGGGAGGTGGGATCCGGCCCCCTCCCCCTGCTCCCCGGCGTGCGCTGCGCCCCCAGCCTGCTGCCAGCCTGGAAATGGCTCCGTGTGTTCTCCTCGGGAGAATGAATCGATCCTGCCCATCCTTCTCTTCCTCCTCCCCGCCTCCTCTCTGCTCCCAGTCTTAGGAGGGGGGAAAAAAATTAAAAGACAGATTCCAATGTGGAGCGCCGTGCACGTCGCGAGCCGCTGGGTTTGCACTTCGAAGAGATTTTTCTACATAGCTTTTTCTAATGTGAGTGCAGGGAAGCAGTGGCATTACTGCGTTTAGGATTTTTATTTTCTCCTAGGGATCTCTCAAGTGCACGTCGCATTGGGTTGCACGCTCCACCCCCAGGGACCTGGTGTGGTGGAGAAATTTGAACCCGCAGCCTTAGTAGCACCGAAAAGGCCGAGTTACCTGGGCTCTCCCCGAGTGTGGAGGAGGACAGAAGAGAAATGACCACTGAACTCATTTTTTATAGGACTCCGTGAAGCTGGATTCTGCATTTCCCGATTCATAGACTCATTTTGTGGAATAGAGTTGACCGCCGTCTCCTCCGCGCAGCATTTTAACTCTAATAAGCAAATGCCACCTCTGTTTGAACATTTTGGTATTTCCCAGAGAGAAATCATTTTACCTAAGGGAACTAACTGAATTTTCAGCATCACTGAAATACCTCCACAAAAGGATCTCGTGGGGTGGAAAAGCAACTGCGAAATAACAGACGGAGAAATTCCTTTGGAGTTATTCCGTAGCATAAAAGCAGAAACTTCCGAGCAAGTTTTCACTGGGCAAAATGGGGTAAGGATTTTGTGTTTAACCCCGCTTCGAGTCTGTTTATGTATGTGTGTTACTGAGCGGTGGTGGTGAATTGTCTGTGTTTTATGTTTTCAAACAAATTTGCCACCTTGCTAAGATGGTCGTACTTTAAAAATGTAGGTGTATTAACCTTTTAAGAAGTTATTTTTGTGGTGTGACACCGGAGGCCTTAATTAAGGAACATACGTCTATTATTGTAACCAGAATGTAGCTTTATTAGTGGTATTTAAGAAGACCACACGTACTGCCCTTTCCTGGTCGAAGTGCCGCAGCAGTTTATAATCAAAGTCGTATTGTCTTAGGTTTTGTTGTCTGTGTCTTCGAAAAAGAAGTCCTGCGTTCTCTCAGTACTTTGAGAATAATCAGGTGCACAAAGGACAATTGTAAAGTAATGAGTAGTTAGACTACAGTCCTTGAAAATGATCCAGTGTAAATTGTTGTCCTCACTGTGCCCTCCTTTTTTGCCCTTGAATAGCCGAAGCTAAAATCTATAGAATTGCTCTATTGGGGCATTTAAAACGAAAATCTGAAAGTCTTAGGAGGAGTCCACAGTGCCCTGCATTTAGTTGAAGATCAGAGCCTGAATGGGAAACAGCTTTTTGTTGAAGGAACTTGTTCACTTTCTCTGTTTTTTTTTTTTTGCTTTTTTGATCAAGTCTTCAGTTTGTGTTAACAATGTCAGATGTATACCTTCTTTCAGATCCAAAGTCAACCAAGAGTGCCATTTTCCAACCTTTTATTAACTTTTCACACAGTAACTCGATAAAATGCGAGTGACTCTTCCTAATTTAAGCCAGACTTCCATAATATATTAATGGAGTAATGATCTAGTTTCATTGACAGATTTTCATTGATTTTTTTTGTCAAAGAGGTACTTCTAGAATTTTCTCTCTTTCTCTCTCTTTTTCGTAGTTGAATAAACACATCTAAAGTGTAGTTAAGGCACAGAGATTGAAAGGACAGACACTGAAATTCGTTGTGACAGTTTAGGGGTGTGCACACCTAAACTTTCATTCTTAAAACGTTCAGAGGAAAGTTATTACTAGTACTACCCTTTTTTGTTGGAATTAGAACTTGAAGTTTATTAACTTAAGTTTGAAGATGTAGAACGTACGTTGTAGGAGTCCGTCAGGAATTGATGAGAAAGAGCGATACTTGTTTTTAAAACTTAAATGACAAAGTGATGAGAATATATATAACTTGCATGATTTGGGATACTGCTAACAGCAATTAAAATACCTCATTCTATTTCTAGTGCTGCTATTAGTAGCTTGGTGATCTGAGGCAAATTGCTTGACCTTTGTGGACTCTTGTTTTTTTTAATCTGTAAAATGAAGGTCTTAGGTGAGTTTCAAATTTTTTTCCAGCCTGTAAAAGTGAATTATTTCTTTTTCTCCTCCTTCAGTTTTCATAATTGCTGTTGGTTTCTTGAAGTAAATCTCTCAGATGGAGAGATTTTCTCTAAGCAGTTTTTAAGCATGTAAGCTGGAAAATAACGGCATTTGAAAAATGTTTTGGATGAATTGTACCAATTTTAATGAGAGAAAATACTGAAAAATACTACTATTCAAAACCTTTGAAATATGGCTTCCCTTGAGAGTCTGCAGTCTTCTGTTTAAAACGTGTCAGAGAAGAAAAAATCAAGTAGCAGTTTTTCATGTTGAAGGCTGCATTCTCTCTAAGCTGTGGAGTGGTAGCATCATGAAAGAAAATTCATGGTTTTCCACAACCTTTAAGCTGCATGAATGTCTATGGTTTTACCAAGGGAAGCTTGAGATGAACTTAATACGAAGGGGATTGGTCTTTAAAGCATGAAAATAAGCCCCTGCACATAGCCCAGATTTTAGATACTTCAGTGTAATTAAATGTGTTTATAAACTAATTTATTAGTCCTTAATAAAGTTTTAAAGGTGGACTGGAGAGGCAAAGGAGTGAATGTTTATGGCATAATTTTTCTGCAAGTCTGCATTTGGGGCTGCGACTCTCAGTAATAGTGACTTGTTTCATCTAAGTTGTCAAGAGAAGGCATTTGTGGAAGTTTCCACACTTAGTAGGTGTTTGTACCTAATAAGTGTTTGTGGAATAAGCACAGCCTCCTGCACTTACTTAAAACAAAAGGGAACAGAGCTTTAAATGGCCTTTAAAGTTTTACCTAGGCAATCCTAAATTACCTTACTCTGACAGGTATCTAAAATTTAATATTGTGGGTGAAGAGTTTCATGTTTTATGAATATATTTTTGACTAATGTTAGGTTATAATAAAAATTTATCTCTGCCTTAGTTTTGGATATAATTGCAAGTCTAGGGGCAAAATCAAAACAAAAGGAATGATTTTGAAAGAAAATGAGTGATTAGTTCAGGCAAAAAACAAATCTAAGGCTCCTGTGATAGTAGTTTATGAACTGTGGTGGAAATGAAAAAGAACAGCTGAAACTGACAGTTGGCAGAATCTGTCAAAGTATCTTGGATGCTGCCTGAGCTGTTTTTAATTACAGTGAAGGTGGTTGAATTATTTGTTTGTGAAATAGGTGTATCAGAACCCCTAAAAATGAGATCAGGTATGTAAGGTAAAGTCTAGGAAAACTTCCGGGCCCCAGCGAGGAGCCCTTGTTAGGTATGACCCCCAGTCCTCCAAGTAGTATCTCCTAAGGAGAGCAGTGAGTCAGGAGCTATTTTGGAATGATTAGAGTAGGCAACAGAAATCACATAACTTCAGTGAGGTATTTCATGCTACTTTTTTTTTTTTTTTTCATGCTACCTTTTGTTTTACTTAGCTCATGTTGGCAACTTAGTGACCTCAACAAGGGAATATTCCCTCCCCCCTCTTATTAAGAGTGAGTTATTTTTAAAATGGGACTTTCCCTGCAAATGAGGTTAATAACGCTGTTTGTGATTTATCTCACCTGCCTGTGGCGCCTCTGGAAACCCTCTTCTCCGCCTTTCCTCAGAAAACTTCCTGAAGCAGGGAAGTGGGTGCTGCCTCATTGCAACCTGAACCAAGTCGCTTCTCTGCTGGGAGAGGAAGCTGACACCTCTTTCTGCCCCATGCTACTGGGTGCTGCTCTCCGGGGACTTTAGCTAAAATGCAGAAATCTTGATCCAGCACGCACTGCAATCTGAATGGGCTTTGTTGCAAAGGCAACCACTCAATCATTTCTAACATCAGGAAAGTTAGATGGAAGTCTTAACTATTTGTTCCTTTTACCAGGTTTGAACCCCTATCACGTGGCATGTACAGCAGCTCAGTACTGCTGATACAGGGACTAGTAACATGTACTTCTTCCCTTAGGGAGTTTATAGCTTAGAAGTTGATCTAGGATAATTACCCGAAATGGAATTCATGGCAGTTAAGGGACTGACAAAAGTGTCTTTATACTTAGTCGCAAACCCAGTTTAGTTTTAAGTGATTAAATGTCTCAGATCAAAAGGTGGTTAAAATCTCAGAAGGTCCAACATCCCTACTGCAGTGTGTTTGTTTTTCCAGACCTATGGTGTTTAGTTGAAATATTTATTTTTAGTTACTCCATTGCTTTGTTTTGTTATTTAAGATTAAATCCAACTCACTGGATAGAAGGGTAGGGAAAGTGAGTTCCAAATATTTAAGTGTTTCCTGATATAACTTTTAAATGACTGAATATAAGGCATTTTAAGTAGCTTTATTTCTCACGATCTGTTTAGTTGAGTGAAATGTGCAGTTTCTTGTTTGTGTTGCATATTTGTAATGACCAATGGCTTATACAGTAAAGTGACCCTATAGTTTACGAGAATCATTATGTTTGTGGAATGATTGAGATTTTCCTAGAAATCAGAAAGACTTCTCTGTTACGGTTTGAAAAGTTGAGTGCTTTTTGAGACAATATAATGTTTCATGCTCATTAAGTATCTTCATTTTGAAAGAATCTCCATGTGATAAGCAGCATTTATATACATTACAGGAATTGAGATAAAATTTTCCAATCTTATTGAATAGGCATTGCAAGAGTAAGTAAAACTTTTTAAAGGCTAATCATTCAGTGGTCTTTAACATGTGTAATCATATAGAACTGAATCTTACTTGTAGGTTAAAAAGTCTTAATTTTCACAACATATCTCTGTATACTATAAAATTAGGACATCCATTATCACACTGTTAAAAGAGACAGATTTATCAGTGAACTTGTGCTCTTAATTGCAGTTTGATTTTCCTTTCTTCATCCATCATAAGTCTAACATATTGGTTATTTCTGTGCTCCCTAATAAAATATCTGATTTGAAAAAAAGATGAAATTGATGAGAATAAGTGCTGCTTGTTTTAAGCAGCATTTTTTAGGGAAACAGTTGAAATTAATCACATGTATATGTTACCTTTTTTTGTGCTTTGTCATTACCCTCCACTTGTATTTTATTTATTTCTCATCTTGTTTTTAAAAGTTTTAAAAAATCTCACTTCTCTGGTAGGTATAATTTAGAATTACAGGTACAAAACTAAATTACTTGGGTTTTTTTGGCTGCATTGGGTCTCTGTTGCTGCTTGCCGGCTTTCTCGGCGAGCAGGGGCCACTCTTCACTGCATTGTGTGGGCTTCTCATCGCGGTGGCTTCTCTTGTCACAGAGCACGGGCTCCAGGCGTGCGAGCCTCAGCAGTTGCGTCTCACGGGCTCAGTAGTTGTGGTGCATGGGCTTAGTTGCTCCATGGCACGTGTGATCTTCCTGGACCAGGGATCGAACCCGTGTCCTGGCAGGCAGATTCCCAACCACTGAGCCACCAGGGAAGTCCCTAAATTACTTTCTAGTGACCTTGCAAAAGAAAAGAAACAAACTCTTCTTTCTCATGAGGTTCCCCCCACCCCCAATGATTAATTGTGAACCCAGTATGGCTCTTGTGTAGCTAAAAGAATTTTAAATATAAAAAACAAACATTTGACTTAGTTAAGATCTGAATTTCATTTACACGTAATTATCTTTTTTAAGATAGGCTACTGGAAGAAGGCAAAGCGTCATTGTTTTCTTTTTTGTATCAGAAAATAAAATTATAAAATCCGAAAAATTATCAGTCTAGCCAATACTTTCTCTTCATAGTACAGTTTACCTTTGCACTTTCTCTAGCTTTTGAAAAATCACTTTAGTCTTTTAACACCTAATATTAGCTTTTAAAAAATTGCTTTATGGACATTTTCTTTTAATGTTCCTCCATAAAACATGAAGCATTTCCGTGTTATCTTTGAAAAGCGTTGGCACCAGTTCCTCAAGGCAGAGCAGTTTTAAGAATTGAGGACTTTGTAAAATTACCAAACAAGAGTTAGACAGAAATTAAACACAAACAAAAAAGTGTGCTGAGGGATCACAGATACCAAACAGCTTTTATTCCTTTATTAGGTTGTTTGATGTCATGTCTATGGGCACATCTGGATCCATGTGTCCACATGCCTCAGAGTCCAGAGGGCTGTGGAAGAGAGTGTTCTTGACCCCCACCCCACCCATAGAAGGGCTTGCTCCTCATTTGTCCCTGTCTTTAGTAGGAGGGCAGAGATAGAGAGCCACAGCTCTGGTATGTATCTCTCTGAGTACCGTACAGTGTGTTTCCTAACCACCTAGGTCATAGCAGAGCACACACGTGCAGTGTAAGTTGAAAGGATCTGGGGAATTGGACCCCACTCTTAGTGTACAGAAAATGCCGATTCCTAGCAGTTGGGTATAAGTTGGATATACCAATTATTTTTCTGATAAATTTTCTTGGTAAATTATTGGATCCTTTAACCTTTACATTTAAGCATGCCTCAATCTTACTTAAGTAGTGTTGCCTTCCTTCTGTTTCATTTAAGAAGTTTAAGACGGTTATTTTGAATAAGGCTTTTCTGTGAGTTGGAATTTTCTGCCCTAGTTACTTTCAGTTTCCCCCATTAGGCTCTTAATAACGGTCGCTACGAAATTATCTTAAATGGATTTGACTATCAAAGAGCTCAAAGTACTCATATTAGAAAATTTCTGTCCGTGTTCCTTTGTGGAAGGTAAGTCTGTACATGACTAAACTTAGGTAGGACAATTATTTTGAACCAACTGTAATATTTGAGTGTGCTTAGCTTATCCTTTTACGTTTCTGTGCTTTCTTTTTGCTTATCTTGTAAAACTGCTGTTTTCTGTCCTCTGTAGTTATGAATCTCTGTCATATGACTTTTAACATTAAAATTCTTGTGCTTTGCTTAATCACCCTGCCAGCTCCCAAGATGTTTACAGAATGAGGATTCCACCTACTCTTGTGTACTCAGTTTTGCCAGGGGTCTGTATAAATTCAGCTGAATGGGAAGACTCACAAATCACCCTTCAACTCATCTTCCTTGAGGTTCTGTTGATTAAAAAAAAAGTTCTGGATCTTGCAGGCTGCCTTTTTTCCCTACTCAACTGAAAATATATAGGATTTTAGTTGTCTATTTTTATTGTTGCTTTCATTTACTATTTTTTTAATGCTAAATTGATATTTATTGCTATGCTTATGTTAATGTGAGGGTAATAAGACATTAATGGCAATATTGCTACTTAGTTTTACTTGGTGGCATATTAGTATATTTGGAGTAATTAGTATATGATCTGTGGGTAAACTGTAGGCTAGTCATACGGTACAAAGCTAGCCTGAAAAATATTTTCAAAGATGGTACAGTGGTCGATTAGAAACCAGGATGCAAAACTGTATATTCTCAACTATATAAAATACATCTGTACATGCATAAAAAGATTTGAAGGAAATTCATTAAAGTGCTACCATGTTTATTTCTGGGACATATGATTGTGAAATTTTGTTGAGTCTTGCTGAATCTTTAAGTTTCTCTGTGATTAATATATGAAGTTTTAGAACTTCTCTTGGGTTTAAAGAGTGAAGGTGTTAAAAAATACTAATATCTACAGTACAGAGTTATCAGGATCAGTCACTGTTCCTACATATACATAGATACTTATGTGTTTGTATCAATTTTAGCTTGTTTATCTCAAATTTTATTTTTCTTTTCAAAATTGGCTAAAGTAATTACACCAATGATAGCAAAAATGGTTTCTTGTTTAAGTGTAAGGAGTAGTTCAGAATGTTAGTACTAATCCCCACTTTTTTTGGAGCCAGAGCTCAAAGGGAAAATGTGACTAGGGGAGGTCATGCAGGGGCAGAACATGTGCTAGATCTCCAGCTCCTTGGGGTTCCTACCATTAGCTCAGGGGATCCTAAATGGATGTTCACATATACAGAGACTCATTTATAGGAGGGTTTCTAACCCCTCATAGTTAAAAAATAAAAATTCTAATTTAATGTAAGCTTAGTGTCTTGATAGTGAGTTTTAACTAAATGGATGTTGTTTTCCTTTTAGATGGTACTGAAAGAAAGTGCATTCTAATTTTAGCATAATCAGTGTCTGCTCAGTGCATTATATTTTAAATACATTGAAGTCTTTCTCATAAATGAATTGAAATATTATTACATGTGTTTTGTATAGTTTCCAAAGTTGATTCTACAGTGTAAATTCCAACAGTCAAAGCCCTGTTAACTGCTCTTGTAGTTACTGGACACATGAGCCTGAAGAATATGTGAGGAAGCAGGGTCTACTTCTCTGAAGACTTCAGACAAGAAAAAGAATGCTTAAGATGTTATCTTGAAATGCTTTTCCTAGAGCTTAATGTTGGACCATGAGACCCACAAGTGGAAGGATCACTTGTGGCATACAGTACAATTTCTGAATCATCATGCAACAGCTGTAAGTTGTTTGATTCCCTAGAATTCGTAAGAGACAGCTGGGCCATATTGTATCCAGATTTAAAATTGTTATTCTTTCTGAAGCTTTTCCCCCAGAGGTCCCAAACTCTAATGCTATCATTGGCTGGGCAGAAAAATGTGTGAATATATAAGGTAGAAGGCAGTAAGGATTGGTGGGGACTGTGGGAAAGTGAAGAGAACATGTCCTGCCTGAAGGCGTTCATAGCCAGTGTTCTAAAAACCCTCTGGTGAAAGAAATACACCTGAAGCCTAGTCTCTTATTTATTTGGCAAACACTTTTTGAGCTCCTACCATGTGTTAGTGACTGTGATACTTTGATCTAGGTTGGATACAGTAGGTTTGGAAATGCTTTAACTCTTGACTCAAGAAGGAAGACCGGAGCATAGCAGGGTAGCAGCAGAAATTTACACTAGATTAGTGGTTCTCAAATTTGAATTTGCATCAGAATCACCTAGAGGGCTTGTTAAAAACACAGATTGCTGGGCTTCCACCCACGTTTTTGATTCAGTAGGCCTGGGAGTGAGGCCCACGAATTTGCTGTTCCAGTAACTTCTCAGGTGATGTTGATGTTGGTCCAAGGACCTTACTTAGAGAGTCATGGTGTTTGAAAAACGAAGCTTACGTATGAGAAACTTCTGTCCATTCAGAAGCCTCGATGGTTCTTGAAGCTTTCTTTTCTCTGCTTGCAAATTGCAAAACATTATACATTTGTACTAAAGGGGGAAACCCTGATTGAACCTTTTATCTACTGTTTATAAGCTAAAAGATCCAGGACAACTTGAAACTGATCTCTATCTCTTTAAACCTGATTACCTCCAGTAGTACTTACCAGTTAACGCCCCTTTCTTCAGAGTGACTTCTGCTTTCTGGCATTTCAGAATGTATTATTTTTAAACTACCTGACACTGCTTTGACTTCTGAAGTTTTTTGTGTGTTTTTTTAAAATTTATTTTAATTTATTTTTATTTTTTTGCTGCGTTGGGTCTTCGTTGCTGCGTGTGGGCTTTCTCTAGTTGCGGCGAGCGGGGGCTACTTTTTTTTTTTTTTTTTTTTTTCTTCCGGTACGCGGGCCTCTCACTGTTGTGGCCTCTCCCGTTGCGGAGCACAGGCTCCGGACGCGCAGGTTCAGCGGCCATAGCTCACGGGCCCAGCCGCTCCGCGGCATGTGGGATCTTCCTGGACCGGGGCACGAACCCGTGCATCGGCAGGCGGACTCCCAACCACTGCGCCACCAGGGAAGCCCGGGGGCTACTCTAAATTGCAGTGCGCAGGCTTCTCTTGTCGCGGAGCACGGGCTCTAGGTGTGCGGGCTCAGTAGTTGTGGCTCACGGGTTCTGGAGCGCAGGCTCAGTAGTTGTGGCGCACGGGCTTAGTTGCTCTGCAGCATGTGGGATCTTCCCGGACCAGGACTCGAACCCGTGTCCCCTGCACTGGCAGGGAGATTCTTAACCACTGTGCCACTAGGGAAGTCTGACTCCTGAAGTTTTTATGCTTTTGGAGGAAGTATGATTTCCTTCTAAGTTGTTTATCCTGTTTAGCTATCCTTAAGTTTGTCCACATGCTATCGTATTAGTTTTCTGTTGCTGTGTGACAAATCACCAGCAACAGAATTTTTGTGGCTTTAAAACAACACCCATTTATCTCAGTTTCTGTGAGTCAGGAATCCAGGCACCTTAACGGGGTCTTCTGCTCAGGGTCTCACAAAGCAGCAGCAGTCAAGTTGGCAGCTGGGACTAGAGTCTTATCTGTGGATCAGCATCTCCCTCAAAGCTCATGTGGTTGTTGGCTGAATTCATTTCCTTGCAGCTATAGAACTCAAAGTGGCTGTGACTTAAAGGCCAGCAGGAGGAGCCCCTCTCTGGCGCTTCATCTTCTAAAGGACTTGCCTAAATAAAGTCAGGGCCACCCAGGGTACCCTCCCTTTTGATTAGTTGAAAGTCAACTGATTTAGTGACCTAATTACCTGTGTGACATCCCATCATATTCAACCCTTCTACCCATACTGAAGGTGAGAGTTTTATGCAGAAAATGCCCACCAGGGGGCAGTAATCTAGGGGCCATCTTAGAATTCTGCCTGCTGCACCACATCAAATACCTATCGATATTTTCCAAATGCTCAAGTATCAGTATGTCCATTACATTTTTTTTTTTTTTTAACTTTTAAAAATCTGTAGTCCTCTGCATTCCTGCTCCACTATGGACTGGTTACTTTTTAGTCGTATTATGTAGTCCTCATTACTAGACTTTCCCTTAATTTTTTTTTTGTGGGGGTGGGGAGGCATCATATCTCCTGTTTCCTGGACACTGTTTGTTTTCTTCATTTATCCTTTTGTTTTATTGAATCTCCTTCTCCTGTAGTTACCTGAAAATGACTAGGTAGGAGATAACTTTTTTGAGACATATGTGAAAGTGCCCTCCCCCTCAATTGAGGCTAGATCTCTAGACAGGAAGTAATTTTCTCTCATTACTGTGAAGGCACTGATCTATTGTCTTCTAGTTTCCAGTGTTCCTGTTGAAGCCTGCTTGTTTCTGATGCCTCTTCCTTCATGTGTTACTCTTACCCCACTTTGGAATGTTTTAGGATTTATTTTTTTTCTCTGCTATTCAAAAATTTCACAGTGATGTGGTATGGCACTTTTTGTTTTTATGTTTTCTTTTTTTTTAATTGTTCTTTTGGTCACTGCTGGACCATATCAGCCTGTCAACTTCCCTAAGTTTGGAAGATTTTCTTCTATTTTTAAAAAATATCATTTCATACATTTTTTTCTCTTTATGACCTATTAGTTGGATGGTAACCTTCTTTTTGTCTTATCTACCAGTTTTTTTCTTTTTATTCTGCCTTCTAAGGAAATTTCCTTGACTTCATCTTCTAATACTTTTAATGGATTTTTAATTTTCACATGTTTTTAAATTTCCAGGTCTTCTTTCTCAATATGTCATCGATTTGAGGACACTTATAGTGTTTTGAAGTTTTGTTTTCTGTTCCCTAAATTTTCTTTTGTCTTCCTTTTTTGTTTGTTTCGTTTCTTCTTTCATGATGGAAACTTTCCTGAAATATCTGGTAATCCTGAGCTGTGTGTAAGAGTAAGATACTAAAAAGCCGGTTAGAAGCTCTCTGTGACCCAGTGACTCCTGTCACTGGTGGGCTTCATGTTAGGCATTTAGGTGGTGAACAGGCCATTTTCTTGGGTGATTTCCAGGTGTAAGTAGAGATCTGTTCTCTGAGATTGTAGGTCTTTTCTTTGAGACTGTTCACTCTAGAGAACAGTCTTCCAATGTATATACCTCTTGGCATTCTGAGAGCAAAGTATATACCATTATATACCCAGGAGGCATATTACCTGCTGTAAACTGAAAACCATGAAGGGGAGGGTTTGCAGCCTTTCTCTTAATGCTTCATCCTTGTTTTCTGCTATTGGTAAAGGTAGTTGCTTGACTATGGAGGGTGGGAAGGGGGGAAAGGGAGCTCTCATTGTTCTGTTCCTTAAACTTTGGATCAACTCCCCAGTATCAGTCCCATACTTCACACCGTCTCCTGCAATTCCTTTGCCTCTGAATTCTGGCCAGCAAGTTGTTCATTCTTTAGTTCCCTTTTTGCAGGCACTATAGTTTCCTTGGCTTTGCCAAGTCACGTACTATTCCTTCTTCTAAATTACTTCTTTCAAAATTGTATTAAAATTACACAGTGGAGTCACTTCTGTTCTTTGGTTTTATGGGTTTATACCTTCTTTTTCCCTTCACTTTCATTTTAGTGTAGTTTCAGAAACGGAAGATATATGTGTGCAATTAATTTGCCATGTTTGACCCGAATCACTGAGACCTTAGCTTTTGAATTTTTATAAGGCATCTTTCAGAATGTGTTGACACTGTTGATGGTTAATTGATTAGCATTTGGTGGATGATGAAGTGTTGACTTTCTAAAAATCTCTCTGATTTCACTGGAAAACTCAGTGCATGATGTAACCACATCTTAAAATTTAAAAGTTAAAGTTGATCATGAGCCCAAACCTCAGCAAAGCAGAGCACTTACTCTCTCAACAGTGTCAGGTAGCTAAGGTGTTGCTACAGTTTGTTCCTTAGCACTGTGCCTCTTGAGCACTTGTAACAAACATTAAGCACTTTATTTGTGTCATGAGTCACGCTAGGCGCTGGCAATACAAAAATGAGTAGACAGTCATGTAAACAAGAAATTACATTACTGTGACTTAAGTGCTATAATAGAGATGTATGTTGTATTTGCCAGCACAGAGAAGGAAGTGCCCACCTCTACCTGGGAAGGTCAGAGAAAGCTTCACATAGCCAGTTATGTTTGTTTGGAGCATTAAAGAACAAACAAGAGTTGATGAGGGCTGGGGGAGCCAGTGAGGGAGAGGGAAAATGTGTGAGGAAGTTGTTAGGGTATTTTGGGCAGGGGAGTGGCAAAGGTACAGCTTCAAAGGTGGCATATGCTAGTTAGAAAGTTTAAGGGAGTTTGGCATAACTCAGATATAATATAAAAGTAGATTTGGCTAGGAAGTTAGTCCAGGGCTAGATGATGGCTGTGCCATGTTAGAGGATTGTACTTTCTGTAGATTAGTGGTCTGCACATGTTTTTGTGGCACCCATATCAATGAAAGATGTTGAGCATATTCCTTCATATGTGTATATTTGTAAGTTGCATGTCCTACTGTGTGTTTGTAAACACATAAATATATATTATAAAACATAAAAATAGAAATGAAAGAGGAGAAAATAACTTATTCCTGTACCCCACTTTAGAGGCCATTGCTTTACATAGTGGTGAGCAAAGGAACAATTTTAAGCTGGTAGAGTTAATACCATGCTTGTGTTTTAGATTAACTACTCAGGTTACAATATGGGAAGAAGTTTGAGACTTAGAGGAGGGGTGTGTGTATATGAGAGAGAAATGAGTGGGGGTCTTGGAGATCCTCAAATTTAATTGTGTAGTAGGTTAATGGCAGCAGCTTAGTCAAGAATAATGGCTTGAATTAAGGTGAAGTAGAACATGGGCTGAAGTCAAAAGAGATTTAAGTAGTACTAGCTATAGGCGTTGACAATGACCTCTGTTGATATACAGGTAAGGAGATTGGCTTGGTCAGCCATTAGTTGAGATAGGGAACAAGGAGAAAAGCAAGTTTGCAGTGAGGTGAGATGACAAATTGAGTAAAAATTGATGTATTTATGGCCAACTACGTGGGAATGTTTTATAGTTGGGTATCCAGGTCTGGTATTCAGGCAAAGAGAACTAGGCTGATGATAGAGTTTTGGGAATCATTAGAATATATAAGTAGTGGTTGAAACTTTGAATGTGGATGAGCTCATTCAGGATATTTATAGAAAAGGGCAGATCAGGCCTCTCTGGGGGGATAGTCATTTAAGGGGCAGCAAAGAAGCTGAGAGAGCTGTCAGGCTAGAACAGTGAGAGAACAGTGTCAAAAAGCCAAGAAAGGGAGTTTCCAGAATTGCGTAGCCAGGATCAAATGTAACAGAAACATCAAATGAGGCAAAAAGCATCTATTAGGTTGGGTAAATAGTGGTCCTTTAATGACCTTACCTTGAGAAGTTTGAGCAACCTGAGATGGAAGCCAAATTGCCACCAGGTGATGGTGCTAATGAAGGATGAGGAAGCAGCGACCATAAGTGTAGGCTTCTCCTTTAAGACTAAGCTTCTCTGAAATAGAGTGTAGCTTCAGCAAGCTCTAGAGTTCAGCTTCAGCAAGCTCTAGAGTTCAAGAAATTGTTGTGGTTTTGTTTTCAAAATGGGACTAAGCATTCTTTTTAGGCCCTGAGAAAGGAGTCCATAGCTAGGGGTATTTAAAAATTAGAGTACAGAGGGATAATTACTGAGAAAGGAGGTGGGAGAGAGTGCAATCTGGAGCACAGGAGAAATAGTTAACCTTAAATAGGAGGCATATCTTCCTTGTAGACTGGAGGGATGTATGTATGGAAGGATATGATTGGGTTAAGTTTGTAGGTTAAAGGGCAGGAGACTGGGAGGGAGTTCCTTAGCTGGGGGACTGCATTTCCTCAATTCATTCCCTGATTCATGTAATAAACAAATATTTATTCTAAATGCCTGCTATGCGTCAGGCACTATTCTAAGTATATGAGCTACATCTGTGAACAAAGAGCCTTGCCTTCATGGGCATGTATTCTAGAAAATGATGAAAGACAAGGCCATCTTCTGAGAGTGTAGAGCAGCGGTCCCCAACCTTTGTGGCACAGGGGACCGGTTTTGTGGAAGACAGTTTTTCCATGGGGTTGGGGGAGGGATATGGTTCGGGCAGTAATGCGAGCGCTGGGGAACGATGGGGCACGACAGATGAAGCTTCGCTCACTCATCCACCGCTCACCTCCTGCTGTGCGGCCTGGTTCCTAACAGGCCGCGGACCGGTACCATTCTGCAGCCCGGGGGTTGCGGACCCCGGGTGTAGAGGGTGAAGGTTGGTCAGAGCCTTGGGAAGAGAGGTGAAGAATGGGAGAGATTACCGACCATGAACAGTGAGGAGCTTGGAGGGCCCACCTGAGGTTAAAGCACAGGTTTTGGTGCTCCTGTTGTGGAAACAGTCTAAATCCAGGTTGCTCGTGTATCTGAGGAGCAGAGAACTGTGCCTTAGAAGGGCTTTCCTGGCCTCCATTCTGCTAAAAATGAAGCACAAAAGAGGTATGTCCAATTTTGGTAGTGTTCTATTTAGAGTTATTTTCATATGCCACTTTTCCCCACCCCAGTGCCCCTTTTCCTTCTGTAGAGAACATTCTTATCTTAGGAAACCAACCTAGTAAGTATTAAGTTTGCCAGAATGGCACCAGTTTCTTAACATTTGAAGCCTTTTCTGTGGGAAGCATCCTGGAACCTAGTCCTGTGGCATGTCCTGGGGCTCTCCTGAGTTCTGGGGCTCCATTTAATATTTATCTCCCCATCCCTCACTTGTGCCCTGTACGCACGCCCCACACAACACACATGCACTCATGGGGAACCAGAGTGTAGAGGGGTCCTTAACTGAATTTTTTCTTCTGTCATACTGGGGAAAGTCACAGGTTAATTGATTGGCATAAGCACTCGAACATTGCTCTGATGCCTATCGAGAACTCAGTATAGTATTACTATTTTGGAAGCAGTTTTGCAGCTTTAACTTACCCTGTCTTTCTTACGCTTGATAAATGTAAATATTCTTAGTTTTCTTGGATGGGTGGGCTTTGTTTTCTTTCTAGTCATTCAAAGTACCTGTAATCCTTGGCTAATTCTAATTTCACTATCATGACAGCTTAGATAGCATTTTATTTTTTATGGGGACTTTCATGCTGGAGGAATATGTCTTAACTAGCAAATTGAACAGCATTTTTCTTTTTTGTAGTAGTTAGAATCATTTAAGAAACAGAGACTTTGAAGTGAGATACATTTTACTTCAGCTTTTGTTCTATAAAGTTTAATTTCACCATCAAGCTCTAAATTGATGGGACTGGCACCATTTTTTAAAGTTTTTTTTTTTTCTTTTTAAATTTAACCTCGAGAGATGGATTTAGGCTGCAGAAGCTCTAGCTGTGATATAGAATAGCATAGCATAATACAGGCAGAGCAGTTTAGAAATCAAATGAGGTCTCTTGAACCCGCCAGTGGCTGCATTTAAATTATTGATCCTCTTAGCTCTGTGATCTTGGGCAGGTTACTTAAGTTTTGTATGTCTCAGTTGCCTCATCTGTAAAATGGGGATAGAATTATGAAGGTTAAAGGATCAAATATAAACAAGTTGTTAAAACATTGTGGCAATAGGAACTACTTAATAAATCACAGTTATTATAACTATAGTTTTTATATAGTTACATTTCTGGTATTAAAACTAAGTTTTGTGGGTTTTTTTACTTCTAAATAAAGAACATGAAAAAATTTTTTTAAGTTCTAGTATTACTGAAAGCCAAAGATAATATTTTAGACTTTATCACCTTCTAATAAAATACCCATTAAAAAACCCCTTCCTCCTGTATTTTATATCCAAAGAACTTAAGCTGTTCAATGTTCTAATTTCTTTGATTATCTTGAAATATCCTGATTTGGGGGGCCTTGATGGAACCATGAAAATATTAATTCTCAGTAAGGAAGTTGAGGTTTAAATATTATATGTGATAGGAATAATCACCTATTCTACTGTAATTAATTTTATAAGATGCACATACAACTGTTTTTATGAAAACTCTTCTGTATAGTTAAGCCATCTTGTTGGTCATCTTAATAGGTCTACAGAAGATTATTTAAATATCTGATTAGGTCTTTCTTATTAGACATGTTCACCAATTACAAGAATCTTTAAAGTCAGATATTATTAAATTACTCAGATTAGAGTTTAATATAGGAAAAGTTAAATAAAAAAACAAAAGAATAAAACATACTCATACTTATTACCTTAAAATATATTTCTAAATTCTTATGATAGCATTAGTTTAGACCATAAGTGTCATGAGGGCAGGGACTGCCTTGTCTATTAATTCAAGTAACAGATGTTTATTGAGCATCCACCATGCACCCAGAACTTTTTCAAGTGCTGGGAATATTGCAGGGAACATAATAGACAAAAATTCCAGTCCTTATGAGATCACATTTTAATGTAAATTGTATCTGCACTGCTTGGCACATGACAGGTCTTCAAGAATATGTTCTTCTACACCCTTTAGCTGCCCCAGAGGCTGAGTATAAAGTTGCAAATAGTCTCCTTCCCTAGCCAGTTACTGTTAGGGGCTACAAGTCAAGTTATGCTAGGGGGCTTCGTATGTCCTCTCCATGGGTCTGTCTGCAGAGGTCATGGGACCCTGGAGGATTTTAAGCAGCAGAGTGAAATTTCAGTTCACGTCAAAGTGTTGCATTTATGCAGTTGAAATACTTGTTTGACCCCAGAGAGCCTGTTTTTCCTCTTTTAATAACAATGTTGGGTCTAACTTGAATATAAGTTAAAAATTAAAGTAGTATATTAACTTTTTCAAGTAGAGTTTTTTCATGTAGATGGAGGAAAGAACCTTAGAGATATTCTGCCTGTTTTTTTTTTTTCTTTAATTAATGTTTTGTTTCCCTTTGTTTTCAGATGCAGAAATAACCTTGTAAGTAGGTACCTGTGTTATTTTTAAGTGAAGCAGGTGAGGGCTTTGCCCAAAGTCCCAATGTTAGATGGTGGTAGAGCCTAGCCTTCTATTGCTTGGCTTTGTGTTCCTTCCTCTAGAAAGAAACATACACCACTCAGTACACCATCCATTAGTACAAGCCAACCTAAAAATCGGTTATTTAACAAGTTTATACATTTCTTGTATTTTGAAATTTTGAAATCTCTCCCTTTTCTGAATCCTCTTAGCACTTTATATGACCTCTCCTGTGGCATTTATCACTTTGTACTCTTACATAATTATCTTCTATTAGAAAAAAATTTTTTCTAGTTGAAACCTCTCTGAGAATAGGATGTGTATGTGGTTCCTCTTTGTATATTCCCCACAGCTCTTAACCAAATGCCTGGCATTCACTAGGTACTCAAATTATTAAACATGTACTCACAGAGATTATATTTTGGGTCTGGTAACCATGCAAACCCACAAGAATCTATTTAGCCTACAACAATTTAAGAGGCTCTTTGGTTTAGCCTCAAATCTAGGTTTGAATTCTGGCTTCATCCTCAACTTGGCTTTGTGATCTTGAATAGGTCACTTACATCCTTTTCTTCATCTGTAAAATGGAAATTGTATGTGCTCCATCCAGACTGAAGATTTAGGTAGTAAAATGTATCCAAAGGATCTAGTGCTTGATGTACTAATAGCCACTCAATAAATGGTAACAATTGCATTTTGAAATTTATTTTCTATTTATTATAAATGTGCAGATTTTAGTAATAGCTCTATTACTATGTGCAGGATTTATAATAACATAGAGGAAGTTCTGTGGTGAAAAGTTGACTATTTTGGTGTGGTTATCAGATTGTAAAGTCTGGGCTTTTTGGCTTACTAGTTATTTACTTAGGATGTCTGATTTTGGGCTCTATGGACTGATTTACGCTACGAAAACTTAAAAGCGACTGATAAATAAACTAGAATGGCAATTTATTAATAAGTCATTAGAAATACATCCTCTCCCGTAGAAAAAAATGCCACAGTGGAACCCTTGCAATCAGGAGGTTGCTTGATGAGTAAAGGTAATTGATTGGATGTTTAGTGCTACAGTAGTCTCATGAATCAATCTTCACCTGCCACTGGGATTGTTGGGACCCCCTCACCCCCAGAGAGTGCTAGGGGCACTGCCTGATCACCTCTCATGAATTGCCTGTTCTTACAGAGTTATCTGCTTTTGTGTTGCATATTCTTGAAGGAAAAAGCAAAACACTTGGAGGTTTTATACTTAGTCATTAACCTGTCATTTCTGCCTAAGTCTGCAGCCTCACTTTGGTTGGATTAGGGGAGCTTAGATAGACTCCTAAATTTTTAAAATTTAAATTTTGTATTAAGAAAAGTTTTAAGCATACAAAAACCTAAAGAGATTTGTATAATTAACCCCTATGCATCCATCATCCAGCTTCAACAGTTATTAACATTTGGCACATATTGTTTCATCTATACTGGCTGTGCCTCTCCACATTATTTTAAAGCAAATTCTAGACATGATATAATTTTACCTGTAAATATTAAGTATGTATCACTAAGAAATAGGACTATTTAAAAAAATATGTACAATACTATCATCATACCAAAAAATCCCACTAATAATTTCTTAACATCTAATCAGTGATCAGAGGTCCCCAATTACCTCATCAGTCTTTTTAAATCATTGAATTGTTCAAATCAGCTTCCAGACATGTTTCACACATTGCGTTTGGTTGATACATTTCTTGGGTTTCTTTTAATCTATAACAGCATCCTCCCTTCTTGCTGTTTATTTATCAAATTTGTCATCTAGAATTTTACATATTGTGGATTTGGCAGGCAATATCCCCGCGGTGTTGTTTAACTTGTTCCTCTGTTCTCCTATCTTTGGTAAACTTGTGGCTAGGTCTAGGCTTGATTGGATTCAGGTTTGAAATTTTTCCCCCAAGAATATGTCATAGGTGGTTGTGGTTTACTTCCTGTCTGTTGCGTTATACCAGAAGGCACATAGCAGTGTCTTGGCAGTTCTCTTTTTGTATGTTAATGTTGATCGTGGGGCACGGTATTATCAACTTGATCCATCAATTATATTCTTTCAGTGAAACCATTATATTTTAGTTATTTCTAATTTTATTCTCAAGGAGTACCTTGCTGTCAAGCATTATTGCCTTTCTTCTAATTTGTTCTTCACATGCAGCCAGAATGATCTTTTAAATATTAGTTAGATCATGTACTACCCTGCTTAAAACTCTTCAGTAGTATCCCATTACTCATAAACTAACACCTGAACTTCCACCCATTCTGTGAAGATCTGCATAACCTGGGCTTGATCTGCCTTTCTACACCTCATGTTATGCCATTCTGTCCTTTGAGTGGAAGTACGCCTTTATTCATAGCATAGGCTCTTGTAGTAGACGGCCTGAGTGTGTGATCTTGGGCAAGTCATTTTAACTGCTCTGTGCCTTGGTTTCCCCATATTTTAAAGTCAGTGTTTTAAGAGTATACGCAATAAGATTCTAACGATAAAGTAATACATATAAATCACTTAAAACAATTGCCATACAAAATAATAAATACCAAATATTAACTGTTGGTTGTTGCTGGTGCTGGTGTTATCTTTCTCTCTCTGTGTTGCAGCCACACTGTATTTTTCAGTTTCTGGAACTGCCAAGCTCTTGCCAGCCTCAAGATCTATCCACATTGTTCTGATTATCTCTTGCTACATAACAAACAACTCAAAATTTAGTGGCCTAAAACAACAGTATCATTTATCTAGTTCACCAATATGCAAGTTGGGTAGAGCTTGGTGAGGACAGCTCATATCTGCTCTATGTGGCACTGTCTGGGGTGGCTTAACTGGGGCCTGCGAGATCTACTTTTAAATGGGTCATTCATATGGTTGGCAGGATAGTGTTGGCTCTTGACTGTGAACTCAGCCAGGGACCTTGGTTCTTCTCCGCAGGCTGTTTAGCTTTCCTTGCTGCATCGTGGTCAAGTTTGAAGAGTGAGTGCCCTACAAGAACCAGGCTGAAAGCTGGATGGCCCATTACCACCTGGTCTCAGAAGTCATACAGCGTCACTTTGGCCTCATTGTTTTGGTCTAGCAATCACAAAGGTCCATTCAGATTTAAGGGAAGTGGACATAAACTCCACCTCCTGATAGGCGGATGACATGGTTCTAGAAGAGGGACGGGAGTTATTGTTGCAGCCATCTTTGGAAAATGCATTTTGTCACACACATGCTATTGTCTGAGCCTATGAAACACTATTATCACTCCGATTCCCACTCTTTAGCTAACTATCCAATCTAAATCTCTTCCTCCATTCCTGATGTGCACTCTCTTTCCCGCAGCTCTCTATTTTCTTTGGCAATACTGATCACAGTTGGTAATTATCTCTTTAAGTCCATGGAGGTTAAGGCCTGTTATATACCCAGTACCTTGCATAGAATCCTTTGAAATGTTAAAATGTATTCTTTGTAACTTACAAATATAAGCATCATTTATCACATTTTCATTAGCAATAGCATATTCCAAACTTTGTTGGAAGAAAGGAACAGAGATACAGAAACACCAGGAGTCATTCCTTTAACTCCTCAGAGTTCATCTCCTACTGTTAGCTTAGGGTGAGGATGGGGTGGAGGAGAAACACATATATAAATTTTGTGAGGGAGAGGAGGTAGGAGGAGGAAGCAGTTTCAACGGCTGAATTCCTACTATTCTCCCTGTACTTTTAAACCTAAACCCACAAGTCTATTTTCTATTCCCCTATTCCTCTAGGATCCAGTTCATGGCAAAAGGCTTCTAGCTGGTCTGACAAAGAAATACTCACTACTCTCAGGGAGCAGCCAAATAGATGTACTTTATTCAAGAAAAGCTAACCAGACCCTCACTCAGAAACAGTGTTCTTTTACTTTTGGCACAGATCTAACAAGATTAGGTTCCAGGTATCTCAGCCCCCAGGAGACTGGGTAGGAAAGAGAGAATAGACTTTTCGAAGTGAGATATAGATAACAGCAAGAAAAACAGCTGTTGGTGCCTCAGATATTGTGGCCTGGGAATAGTTAGGTGGGGTAGAAGTTTTCACAAATTCTAAAGGCTTTTATTAGTTAATAAACATAGCATGCCAGTTGCTGAGTGTTAGAGACAGAAGGGTGAACAAACTCTTGGAGCTTGCAATCTGGGGATGGGAATAGACTTTATGATTACTTTTACTTTTAACCTACATGTGTCTTTATATTTTAAATGATTTTCTTATAAACATCATATGGTTAGGTGTTGTTCCTTTATATCCAGTGTGACAATCTCTGCCTTTTAATTGGAGTGTTTAGACCATATACATTTAATATGATTATTGATATTATTTGGGTTTAAGTCTACCATCTTATTGTTTGCAATTTGTCCCATCTGTTCTTTGTTCCCCTCTCTTCTTGCTCTTTTGCCTTGTTTTGGCATACTTACTTGAGTATATTTTATAATTCCTTTTATTTACTATGTTGGCTTACTAACTATACCTCTAAATATGTTTTGTTGTTGTTTAGTGATTTTTTAGTGTTTATAGTATGTATTTTTAACTCATCACACTCTACCTTCACGTGGTATTATATCTCTTCACATATAATAAGAACCTTACAATAGTATATTGTTTGTGCTATTGTTACACATTTTACTTCTACTAATAACATAACCCTCAAAATAAATTGTTATTATTTTTACTTAATTATGTTTTTAAAATTTATTTTATTAATCTATTTTTGGCTGCGTTGGGTCTTCGTTGCTGTGCATGGGCTTTCTCTAGTTATGGCGATCAGGGCCTACTCTTCATTGCAGTGCACGGGGTCTCATTGCGGTGACTTCTCTTGTTGCGGAGCATGGGCTCTAGGTGTATGGGCTTCAGTAGTTGTGGCATGCAGGTTCAGTAGTTGTGGCGCACGGACTTAGTTGCTCCGCAGCATGTGGGATCCTCCCGGACCAGGGATCGAACCCATGTCCCCTGCATTGGCAGGTGGATTCTTAACCACTGTGCCACCAGGGAAGTCCCTTAATTATTTTTAAAGAGATTTCTAAAATAAGGAAAAAAAATTATATTTACCCACATATTTACCATTTTTGGTGCTCTTCATTCCTTTGAGTAGCTCTAGATATCAATATCCATTTGGTATCATTTTCTTCTACCTAAAACTTCCCTTTAACATTGTCTCACAGTACAGGTCTACCAATGGTGAATTCTTTCAGCTTTTGTGTGTCTTGAGAAAATAATTTCACCCTAATTTTTTTTAAGGTTTTTTTTTTTTTAAGGTAAAATTCATGTAGCATGAAAGTAACCATTAACTATTTTAAAGCATATAGCATTTAGCACATTCACGAGGTTATGTAAACATCGCCTCTGTCTAGTTCTAAGATATTTTCATCACCCTAAATTCACTTTCCTTTTTGAAATATGTTTTTACTGGGTAGAGAATTCTTGATGAGTTTTTCTTTTCATACTTTTAAGATGTTGTTTCACTGTCTTCTGGCTTGTGTTGTTTCCAATGAGAAGTCTGCTATCATTTTTCCTTGTTCCTCTGTATGTAATGTGCCCTACAATCCTGAGATTGTGTTTAAGATTTTCTCTTTATCATTGGTTTTAAGCAATTTAATTATGATGTCCCTTGGTGTAGGTTTTTTTCATGTTTCTTTGTACTTCACATTTGTCAAGCTTTTTGGGTTTGTGGCTTTAGGATATTATCCAGTTTGTAAATTTTCCAACCGTAATTTCTTCAAATATTTTTTTCCATTCTTTCCATCTTTGAGGATTTCAATTGCATGTATATTAGGCTACTTGAAGTTGTTCCATAATAATTACATTGATACTCTATTTTTGTGTTTTTTTCCTCTGTGCTTTATTTTGAGTAGTTTCTATTTCTGTATCTTCAAATTAGTTTTCTTTCCTTCGGCAGTGTTTAATTTGCTGTTAATTTCATCCAGTGTGTTTTTCATCTCCAGAAAACTGATTTGGGGCTTTTATATATCTTCAAGTCTCTCCCTAAAATGCTTATGCTTTCCTCTGCCTTCTTGAACATGTGGACTATCATTATAATAACTATCTTAATGTCTGTCTACTAGCCCTATCATCTGTGCCATTTCTGGGTCTGTTTCTGTTGACTGATTTTTCTGTTCTTTATGGATTTAATTCTCTGAGTGTTAGATATTTAGAATGTTAGTTTATTGAGTGCTGAATATTTTTGTATTTTAAATATTCTTGTAGAGGGCCTAATGAAAGAAGCAGGATATTTTCTAATATTTATACTGAGATAATAACTTGTATAGTTATAACGCTCATCTCAGAGGGAATGAGGAAGTAAAATGTATTTGTTAGCATGACAATAACGAAGATTTATAACTTATGAGATTTTGAATCAGTCAGTGAGTAATTCAAAAACGAAGAAGAAAGAAACTTAAGTCTAGTTTTCATTGCCAGAGAACATTCCCTTCTTTGGGAGTAGTGAAAAGTCCTGGGCTTTGCAGTTGGTCTTGGATTTGAATCCTAGAGATACCAGTACTGGCTGTGACCTTTGGCCAATTATTTAAACTATCCCCTCCTCCAAGTCCTTTTCTGTTTGTTTGTTTTTAATCTAACTTCTTTTATATCTTAGAGTTGTTTTGAGATGGAAATGAGGATTTATATAAGGTATTTACATGTAATAGGAATTCAACAAAATGTTACTTTCTTCCTCTACCTTTTCTCCTTTTAGTTGTTTCATTTTGCAACAGTGCTGCTTTTGAATCACATGTTGGTTTGAAATGGGAGAAAAATAGTCACTACTCAACTACTTTTGTTACTCTTGAACAATTATTGTAACTCTTCCCATGGCAAGAGTTATTCTTGAGCTTTAATTTTCATCAAATTACCCGCAGTTGAAAATACCCAGTTGGCAAACAACTTGCCTAAAATTACTTTAATACATTCAAATTTGCTTCTATTAAGATTTTATGCTATTTTTTTCAGTTATTCTATCCCTATTAAGTAAACATATTATTTGAGA
This sequence comes from Physeter macrocephalus, assembly GCF_002837175.3. Taxonomy (NCBI): domain Eukaryota; kingdom Metazoa; phylum Chordata; class Mammalia; order Artiodactyla; family Physeteridae; genus Physeter; species Physeter macrocephalus. The sequence continues at coordinate 80,382,149 of NC_041221.1, read as the reverse complement.
TATATGATGAGAAACTTATTTTTAACATAGTTTAGAATAAATTAATTCTGTAAATGGCAGAGGGTTGATAGATTTTAACTGAAGATTTGTACCATCTATTAGTGTTTTAGTTTCCTATGTCTGCTGTAACAAATTACCACAAAGTTGGTATTAAGATAACACACATTTATTCTCTCACAGTTCTAGATGTCAGAAGTCCAAAATCAGTTTCACAGGGGTGAAACCAAGGTGTCAGCAGGGCTGCCGTCCCTCAGGAAGCTCTAGGGGAGAATGGTCTCCTTGCCTTTTCCACTTTCTAGAGCTGCATTCCTTGTATTCATGGTTCATGGCCTCTTCTTCCATTTCAAAGCCATCAGTGTAGCATCTTCCAATCTCCCTGACTCTTCTCCTTTTGTCACATAAGCTTCTTCTTTACTTAAATCTCCCTCTGCCACCTTCTTATAAGGACACTTGTGGTTACATTTCGGGTCCACCAGCATAATCCAGAAGAATCTCTCCATCTAAGGAGTCTTAAATCACAGCTGCAAAATCCTGTTTACCAGCAAGGTAACATTCACAGGTTCTGGGTATTAGGACCTGGATATATTTGGGGGCAATTATTCAACCTTCCACAATTATTTAAAGAGGATATCAATAAATCCTATTTTTCAAATGGTATAATATTTTTTTTTTGCAGCCCTACTTTTAAAAAATCTGTCAATTTACTGAAGTCTTCTGTTGCTCTCCCATTTTATATTGATTATTTACAATTTCACCTAGTATGTTTTTTTCTATGTCCATGTCACAAATATTTAGTTGTGATGATTGATAAGAAAAAGACTGTTTAAAAGTCACATCATTTTCAAAGAATTGATAAGTATTTCCTAAAGTAGTTCATACAGCCCACTTTATAAAACTTGTTTTTATGGAATCTAACCTTTCTGACTGTGTGTGTGTGCATGCATGTGTGTGTAGGAATCCTGTAATGGTTCAGACAGCTTTTACAGAAAGTATTAAGTACAACTAGTTAGGGAATTACATTTTTATTTTTTTATTTTTTATTTTTTTGTGGTATGCGGGCCTCCCTCTGCTGCGGCCTCTCGCGTTGCGGAGCACAGGCTCCGGACGCGCAGGCCCAGCGGCCATGGCTCACGGGCCCAGCCGCTCCGCGGCATGTGGGATCCTCCCAGACCGGGGCGCGAACCCGGTTCCCCTGCATCGGAAGGACGACGCGCAACCACTGTGCCACCAGGGAAGCCCAGGGAATTACGTTTTTAAAACTGAAGGGAAACACTTGCCTGGAAAAACTTCTTTATCAGAGGTGAAGTGTTCAATAAAATGCTGGAAGAATTAAATTCTTAGATGTTTTCTGCCAGAAAGAAACCAAATCAAGACAGGAAAAACAGCAAGGAGAAAGTAGAAAGTATCTTCACAAGTGTATAGCTCCTCTTTCATCAAAATATGTGTATTATTCCTGTCATATAATCCTTTTCAGAAATGCTGTGTGTGATGAAACCTAGTTAATGTCTGGAGCAGATATAAGATACATTGGAATTAGTAACTTCTAGTCTCAAAGACCAATGTTTTCACCTCAGACAGGCTAACACTATTATTGTTGTTGTTGTTATTATTGTATTTTGTTACAGAGGTGAAATCATTGTATCAAAATACAGATCAGAGAGTTATCTTCCCTTGCAGAAGGAAAGCTCAAGAACTATGATAATTGGCATGACTAAAAGTAAGTTTTTGGAGTCTTCCAAACCACACTATCATTCCAATAAAGTGTTATGATACAAATTGTTTTCAAAATACAAGTAAAAGGTAAGTGGTGCAAGTGCACATGCATATATCCCATGAAAACACTTAAGTACTCTAACAGTGCTTAACATGCATAGTAGGCATAGTTGTCTAGCTATACTATCCCACTTCTGTCAACAAAATTTCAGCTCAAGGTCCAGGCAAGAGTTTGGTTACATCAGTGAACACGGGTTTACCTGGCAAAAGAATTCTTTTCCCATCCAAGGAGTCAGTATAGGATGAAGGTGTGGGCTCTGGAGCCAGGCTGTGTTTGTGTGCTGGCTCTACCATGTGTCATCTTGAGCAAATTACATACCCTCTCTATGCCCCAGGTTCCTCATCTGCAAAAGAGTGTTAATAGTAACTACCTCACACAGGTTGAGAGGATTAAATAACACAGGCGTAGTGCTTATAACAGTGTCTGACCATATGGTAAACTCTCAAAAATGTTAATTATGACCAAAGAATTTACCATGTATCCATTTTGTAAGTTTAGGCTTTTGTTTTCAGGCTTAAGAGCGGCATATTTGAATTTCTTAGTTTGAATTATCCAATCTACGGATCTCTTCCTTTGGCACAAATGATGGAAGTTGTATGCTTATTGATTTATAAAAGGGAAATGGTTAAGATGTTATATCATTCCAACTGCAAAAGGTTAAAAACTCAACTTTTTGTCACTATTACTTTTTAAAATTCAATAACTAGTGTTTAAGCTATTTAGTTTTTATTATATTAGTTCTGTAATCTTTCAGTCACTACAGAGAATTTCCAGTAATTTGTAAAATCAGGAACAAGGTAAAACAGGTTGGTTAAAGATACAGTGTTGAAAAGAAATATGAATAGATACAGCAGACACCTGAGATAAGATCAGTATTAGTGGAAAACAGAACATGGCTGAGCTTCTTGACAAATGAGTGAGAAGTGTGTTGAGTTGTAGTCTTGTTACGGCATAACAGCAAGCAAACAAGTTTTTCCCTAGCACTGTCATATGAAATACTGAATAATATGGGGATCCAGAGGGAGTTTGTTGTTAGTCTGTTAAGAGATTCAAGGGAGAACTTTAAACCTTAATTCAGTGAAGGCTTTCTTCTGAGGAATTGCGACAAGCAGAAATTTGCCTTCTGACTCTATTAATAATCTAGGGGGAGGGAAAGTTTAGTCTTGGAGAATTTATAATAGTTAGCAGGGTTCTTTTTAAAAAATCTTTATTAGATTATAATTGCTTTACAATGGTGTGTTAGTTTCTGCTCTATAACAAAGTGAATCAGCTATATGTATACATACGTCCCCATATCTCCTCTCTCTCTCATCTACCTTCCACCCTCCCTATCCCACCCCTCTAGGTTGTCACAAAGCACCGAGCTGATCTCCTTGTGCTATGCAGCAGCTTCTCACTAGCTATCGATTTTACACATGGTAGTGTATATATGTCAGTGCTACTCTCTCAATTCATCCCACCCTCCCCTTCCCCTCCCATGTCCACAAGTTTGTTCTCTACGTCTGCATCTCTATTCCTGCCCGACCACTAGGTTTATCGGTACCATTTTTCTAGATGCCATATATATGTGTTAATATACGGTATTTGTTTTTTTCTTTCTGACTTCACTCTGTATGACAGACTCTAGGCGTGCATCCACATCACTACAAATGACTCAACAAATACTTTTGATATTTCTGCCAAAGTAGAAAATAGTAGAAAAGAATGAATGCATTTAGGATACTAGAGATAGGAAGGTGTTGATTTTTTTTAAAAGTGTTATGGCCTAGCTTGTAAATTCGTATAAACTTTGCATTTTTCTCCATAGTCTAGCCATATTTATTTTTGATATGATTTTTTTATTACCATGATGTAAAATTGTTGTAGGATGACATGTCATGCTCATGTGCTGTTTGTAGTACCCTTGCCGTTAAGACCACTGCTCTCTTCTTGAGAAATAAGGCTAACTTGTTTTTTCTCAAATGTCTCAAAAAGAGCATTCAGTTGAGGCTCTAGAGCTCTTTTTCACATGACGAGAGGCTATGTTGGAGTAGGAAAGATTTAAGAGTAGATTTTACCACTTTGTCCAGAATCCAGGTTATAGACTTTTATAGAAGAACTGAAGAGAACTGGTTCCTAAATGGTCACTGAATAGTTGGATGAGGCAACCTTAATCTGAGTTCTGTTATTATCCACTTAGATAGTGTGGAATGTCTGCCAAACACAAAGGCTTTAGTAGAATTGATACTTTTCTGTTTATCAGTTGGTTCAGCTAATATTTGTACTTAATGTTTAGTTAACCCATCATCATCTTCTATGCTGTGTTAGCTGGGGAACCAGTTAGGGAACTTTCTCCAGATTTAGATGATTGGCTTTCTTAGAGTTGGTATTTTACAGGATTTCTTAGGATGAGCTTGCTGGTTCACAATTAAAGGCACACAAGTAGTTTTAGATTATTGTTGTATAGGATAACTCTAGGTATTGTTACACACCATAAAGAGAATTCTGAAGGACCTAGTTGATGAAAAAACTTGCGTCAGTGGAGATTTGTGGATGATTTGTAGGAGGTATTCCACAGGCAAGAGTGTCTCCAAATCTCTGTTCGCCAGATGAATCCATTATCACTCAGGCTGTAATATTTTTAACTGTCATTCACTTTTTAAAAAATTTAAGGCGTAGGGCTTCCCTGGTAGCGCAGTGGTTGAGAGTCCGCTTGCCGATGCAGGGGACACGGGTTCGTGCCCAGGTCTGGGAAGATCCCACATGCCGTGGAGGGGCTGGGCCCGTGAGCCATGGCCACTGAGCCTGCGTGTCCAGGAGCCTGTGCTCCGCAACGGGAGAGGCCACAACAGTGAGAGGCCCGGGTACCGCAAAAAAAAAAAAAAAAAAAAAAAAAAAAATTTAAGGCATATATTCAGTAAAGTGCACAAATCTAAAAGCTCAGTGGATGTTTACATAGCTATTTATTTGTGTAATCACCGAGATAACATTCCACTAACTGTGTTTTTTTTAAGCAAGGAAATACATTGCATTAAAATTGTTTGCTTAATTTTTTTTCTTATAAATATAGTACATGTTTACATATTGAAAAGTTGAGATAAGAAAAAATAAGTCATTTGTAATCCCACCACCAAGAACTCTAAATGTCTTGGTATATAATCATTTATTCATTTATTTATTAAGTATTTTCTGGGTGCTTAATATGTGCCAGGTGTTTGAGTTGCTGGGAACACAGCCCTGATTAAAAATGGCAAAATCCTTGCCCTTAAGGAGATAACACTTCAGCTGGGGGAGAGGGATAATAAATAAGAAAATACGTTGTATGTCAGGTGGTGATAAGTGCAGTGGGGAACAGTAAAAGAAGGGGGATAGGAAGTCCTGGGAGAGGAGAGGAAGGGGCTACAGTTTTTATATAGGGCAACCAGGAAGGCCTCACTGCGAAAGTAACATTTGAGCAAACACCTGAAGGAGGCAAAGGAAGATTCTAGACAGATCTGAGGGGAAAGAGTGCTTCAGGCAAAGGCCCTGAGGTAGGGGGTGCTTGGCATTGTTTGAGAAACAAGGAGGGCCATTGTGGCTGGGCAAAAAACAGTAAGTAAATGGCATTATTTTGTTCTTTTTTATGGCTGAGTAATATTCCATTGTATATATGTGCCACATCTTCTTTATCCATTCCTCTGTTGATGGACACTTAGGTTGCTTCCATGTCCTGGCTATTGTAAATAGTGCTGCAGTGAACACTGGGGTGCATATATCTTTTCGACTATTACTCAGCCATAAAAAAGAACAAAATAATGCCATTTGCAGCAACATGGATGGACCTAGAGATTGTCATACGGAGTGAAGTAAGTCAGACAGAGAAAAACAAATATCATATGATATCACTTATATGTGGAATCTAAAAAAAAGGGGTACAAATGAACTTACGTACAAAACAGAAGTAGAGTCACAGATGTAGAAAACAAACTTACTGTTACCAGCGGGTAAGTGGGGGGGAGGGATAAATTGGGAGATTGGGATTGACATATACATACTACTATGTATAAAATAGATAACTAATAAGAACCTGCTGTATAGTACAGGGAACTCTACTCAATACTTTGTAATGGCCTATATGGGAAAAGAATCTACAAAAAAGAAAGAGTGAATATATGTATAGGTATAACTGATTTACTTTGCTCTACACTTGAAGCTAATACAACATTGTAAATCAACTATACTCCAATAAAAATTAAAACAAAACAAAACAGTAAGCTACAGACAGGTTGGAGAGGGAGCAGGGGTCATATCCTGTAGTGGTTTTTCCTCCTGAGAGGTGATTCCATGTGAGAATCACCTTGGAAGCGGGGCTGCCCACCAGACCAGTGATTCTAGGGCTTGGGGCCAGGCGTTTGTAATGCAGCCAGGGTTGAGAAACACTGATGGCAGGTCTTTAGACCATTTTAAGGACTTTGGCTTTTACTATGAGTGAGATGGGAAGCCATTGGCGGGTTTTGAGCAATGCTCCACCTGATTTAGGTTTTATTACTTTAAAACTCTATATTATGAAATTTTTTAGACATACAAAAAAGTAGAAAATACAGTCTCCTATACCACCATTTTCCCACCCAATTCAGTAGCAACCTCATTTTGCCTTACTTGGTTTATCCTAAACTCTCACCCCCTTTTTTTTTTCCTGGAGTATTTTAACACTAGCTTCAGTTTTTAGAAGGATCACTCTGGTTTCTGTGTTGGGAAAAGGCAAGGCAGGGCAAGGGCAGAATATAAGTATATCTTCCATGGATTTTTTTCTCTGAATATACAGTTGACCCTTGAACAACACGGGTTTGCGCTGCGAGGGTCCACATATGCTTGGATTTTTTTCACTAGATACATATCACGATACTGCACGATCTAAGGTTGGTTGAATCCAAGGATACAGAGAGCTGACTGTAAACTTGTACTTGGGTTTTTGACTGTTCAGAGTATTGGTGCCCTTAACACTCACGTTGTTCAGGATTCAACTGTAGATAAATTTTTAAACAAAAATTGAATTATGCTGTGTTAACAGTTTTACATAAACTCTTTTCACTTACTATATTGGACACCTTATGTCACTGAATATTCTGGAACTTTGTTTTTTAATGGCGTCATAGGATTCCGTTATGTGGATCTACCATGAGTTATTTGATCTTACGTCATTAGATGTTTTAATTTACAATCTTTGCTTATAATAAACAGTGTGGTGATACATCCCTATAGCTAAATCTCTGCATATATATATATTATTTCCTTAAGGTAAGTTCCTAGAATGGAATTGCTATGTCAAAGGATATGCACAGAAATTTAAAGCTTTTGATAAACATTGTCAAAGTGCTTTGGGAAAGCCTTTACTAATTTATACTCCCACTAGGTGTTTCTGAAAGTGTCAGATTTCCTTAAACTCTAACATTGAATTTTTTCATTAAAAAAAAAAAAGTTTCCTGTTTTGACAGGTGAAAAAATGATAACTCTTGGTTTTAATTTGCAGTTCTTTGATTCCTAGTGAGGTTGAATTTCATTTCCATTTGCATTTTTTAAAAATATGCTTATTATATCATTTTCTAGCTGTGTGACTTTGGATAAGTCACTTAGGACCTATGCTTTTGTACTATGAAATGGGTGTTGTACACCTGCTTCACAGAGTTTTCATGAACATTAAATAAAAGCATTTTATCTCTAGGTTTTTAAACTTTTTGATCCACAGTAGAAGAAAAAAAAAAAAGACATCCTACTTTGTGACAAGCATATATAAATATGTAGCCAGAAGTTTCATGAAATGATACATATACCCTTACCAAGTGTGATACACTCTGATGTTTTACATTCTCATTCATTTCTCAAAATGCCCATTAAATTAATTATAGCCCTCTGGGTTGTGACCCATTGTTTGGAAAACATCCTCATAAGCTCTGGAGTACTATATCTTGTCAGGTGCTCTTTTATCTTTAGTGATTATCTCTTCCAGGTAGCTCAGAAGTCAGCCTCCCTTTACCTCTACTAAATTCATTTTCAGAAAAGCTAAAGAGGAAACAAACAACCAAATCTAGCTTACTGTACTGTTGAATCAAATTTTTGGTCAGTGAAAAATGTTAAATAACTTCACTGTCAGAAAATGTGTTTGTTTGGGCTTTTGTGATACCATAATGACTGAATTGTTAACACAGTTGTTGTGTAATAGATCTAATGCATTTGAGCAAAACACCACATCACTACAGGGATTGATTGTATTTGCAAAACCCCAAATTGGGACACAGTATCTGATAGTTTTGCCTAGAATTTTTGTTACCTGAAAAGCCGACAAAAATGGAAAACATAAATCACACTTAGTTATATATTTATATATTTATTTATTGCGGTACGCGGGCCTCTCACTGTTGTGGCCTCTCCCTTTGTGGAGCACAGGCTCCGGACGCGCAGGCTCAGCGGCCATGGCTCACGGGCCCAGCCGCTCCGCGGCATGTGGGATCTTCCCAGACCGGGGCACGAACGCGTGTCCCCTGCATCGGCAGGCGGACTCTCAACCACTGCGCCACCAGGGAAGCCCACATTTAGTTATATTTAATACAGCCTTTTTCAATGGAAAAATACAATAGTATGAAAGCTAGGTAATCCTGAGATACTGCGAATGTGTGGCGACCATGCATAAAATACCAGGTGCTATTCATTGGTAGGACTTGTAGCTAAACTGCTTGAGGACCACTCAGAAAAGAGATAAATCTAATTATTAGCTGTGACTAGAGGAAACTTGATCAGATGAAAGTGAGAATCACTTCTAAGCTTGAGGGCTGTTGGAATGAGAATTGCAGAGAGAAACAGAGTGGGAATGGACTGGTGGCGTTTACTATTTGGAAAGCATCCAGGAGTTTAATGTATTTGAGAAGAGAACTGTGTTGTTACTTTTGACCTCTAGTTTAACGTTAAATATGTTTTATCTGTTAAAATTATTTTTTGATGCTAAGACAGAAAAATTTTTTGATGACTCTAAGTTAAAAGTTTGACTAATACACATTTACCATTCTCCTACTCGCCCCTCCACAAAGGAGAAGATTTTAAGGCATGTCAGAAGCAATTTGGTACAAAAATATGAAAACTAAATTTTATACCAAAGAACTGTAATTTACCTTTGAAAAATAGCAGAATATATATATGCTATATCTATACTATATTGATTTTTAAACATTAAATGTCATCAGATTTAGAAAAATAAGCAACTCTGCCTTTCTCTATGTTAGTGGGTGTTCACCTTAATTAAGTTCACCTAAATTCTAACATGTGGTTAGAATTGTATATATGAGATGTTTCCATGCGTATCGTTTGAGTGATGACTTTGGATTCCGGTCTTTTCACTCTCTGCAGCTAAAATAGGGTTTTACATAAGCTTTTTAAAATAAAAAGCTTGAATACGGGTAGAAATCTTTTGGGCTCAAATGGCCCAGAAATATATGAAGACCTCCTTAGCCTCACTAGTAATCAGGGATGTGCAAATTCAGCAATGGTGAAATACCATTTCATGCCCATCAGGTTGGCACAAATTACTTGGACCTTACCAAGTGTTGGGAGGAAATAATATTAGACTATTAAAGTATAAACTGGTACATGTGTTGTGAGAAGCAATACGGAAATATGCTATGGTACATACCCCGGGACCAGGAATTCAGCTTCCAGTGTCTCTCTTGCATGTGTACACAAGTGAACATACAGGGGCATTGTTTGTAATAGTGCAGAAATTGGAACAACCTATATGTCTATCAGTAAGGAAGTGGCTACAAAAATTGTCCAGTATTTTCCACTTGAAATACAGTATGAGTAATACATGTAATTTTAAATTTACTTTTACAGTTTCTAAAACGTAAAATAAATTTTAATACATTTTGACAATACAGTTGACCCTTGAACAGTGCTGGGGTTAGGGGGACCAACCTCCCACGCAGTCAAAAATCTGCTTATAACTTCTGATGCCCCCAAAACCTAACTACTGATATCCTATTATTGACTAGTACTGTTACCAGTAACATTAATAGTTGGTTAACACATATTTTATATGCTATATGTATTATATAGTATATTCTTATAATACAATAAGCTAGACAAAATAAAACATTAAGGAAATCATAAAGAAGTGAAAATACATTTACAGTATTGTATTTATCAATATCATTAAGTATATATCATCTGTTTACAAGATGAATCACCTGTTAATACCTACATCCATATTGTCTTATATGATACAGAACAGTGTAGATGTTATATATATTGCTAACACTAGACATCAAAAGTGATAAGGTAATGTGAAAAAGAAATTCATTTTTATTTACAGGTGTAACAATTCATGCATTGATAACGAAGAGGCAACAATGTGATGGCTTTATGGTAGCCTAGTGTTAATAATCAATACAATTGCTTCACAGCAGCCTAGCCTATACACTAATGAATGAATTATTATAAAAATTTTATGGCATACAGTATTACAGTCATATTCGTAATATAGTATTAGAAACATGTTACCTTTTTTTGTTTTTTTGGCCACGCCGAGTGGCATGCGGGATCTTAACTCCCCGACCAGGGATCGAACCCGCACCCCCTGCATTGGAAGCATGGAGTTTTAACCACCAGACCGCCATTACTTTTTTTTAAACTGCTTACCTGTGATGATAGGCTGATACGCAGTTTCTCCAGTTATCAGAGAGAGGGGCATACTGTACAGTAATGTAATTCTTTGAAAGCAAAGTTTAAAAACAGTAAGAAAACTAACTCATTATTAATTTTATATTAAATATTACTCACCTTATACCTATGTGAAGATAGACCAGTATCTACATATATTTTATGCATTCATGACATACGTAACTTTTTCTTATTTTTTCAGTTTTCCTAGGCTATGTGGTTTGTCTGTTTTTTCAAACTTGTGTAATCTGCAAAAAATTTTCTAATATATTTATTGGAAAAAATCCGTGTGTAAGTAGACCTGCACAGTTCAAATCCATGTTCAAGGGTCAACTGTATATCCATAATATTTTTAACATATGTAAAGAGATTCAGAGTTTACATTCTTTTTTCATGCTATCCACTGTGTATTTGCACTTAGAGCACCTCTCAGTTTGGATGCTAAAGTTTTTATCAAAAATACTTGATCTGAATTTAAATTTCATAAAATTTACATTTGAAACAGTAGATTCACATATCCAAGTTGTTCCATACATGCTTAAAAGTATTTCAGTAACTGACTTGAGTATCAAATAAACTAATTCACTTTCTCAATTGCCCTAGCCACATTTCAGATGCTCAGTAGTCACCGTATTGGATAGTGCAGTTCTGATCATAGTGCCAACTTTTGCACAGCAGTTTTAAAAAAAAAGATCTACATATGCATAAAATAAAATGTGGCTGATTTAGTCAGATTTCTCAGTGTTAATAAGAATTCTAGAGAAATGGTGTGTGGTTTTATTGTTTGTTTTGAGCAATGAAAAATAAGAGTAATACAGGGAATAATGCAACATCTATGCAACCACTATTCAAATGTAGCAAATGTTAATATTTTGCCAAAATACCTTTGGATCTTTCTCTTCAATCATAGGTTTATTTTTTAGAGTATTTGCTTCTTCAGATAGAATATGGATTGCATATTCACTTGGTGAATTTGTAGTAAGTGTAAAGGAAAAGAGTACCTAAAAGTATTATTGTTCCTTGAAGTACTGTTGTTATTAGAACTTAAATAATCTTTTAACATTTAATTCACTTAAAAAGTTTCTAGGAATTGGATGTCTACTAGAAAATTACTTATTTTGGATTTTTAGGAGTGTGCCATATATATTAACAGGAATTAAATTCTCATTAACAAGAGGCTATTTTCCTTAGATTTCCCTAGTGTATACTGTGAGTTCTCAGAATATAGCTTTATTTAGTGGAAATCAACTGGGAAAAGAAGAATGTTTAAAGTCTAGTGAAATTGAAAGTACAGTACTAATTTTAAATGTAACTGAGTTACCAGGAATACCTCCTCATATATTTTAAAACACCAAGTATTTTATCTGAAATAAATAGGGTTTTAAAAGGGGGAGTGGGGCAGAGATGATGTTACTTGGAAGTCAATACTCAAAGGACCTAGCAAGCCAGGTCCTTTGAGTACTGAAGATGTTGCTTAAATATATACATTGAGTGGGTTTACTTGCTCTTTTCTATGAATTTGAACTTATTCCTTTGATCTTTTAAATGTAGCTACTGATTAAAGTGCCCAAGGTAAATAAGTACTGTAATCCCTTTTAATAACTAGTGATGTGCCTTAATGAAAGGACTGAGACTGAGAAATCAAAAAAACTTAAAATGAAGGCTGTATATAAGAAGTATAAACAATGTTGTTACTGTTTGAAGTACAGTTTTATAATTTAGTAATCTTAAACTCCAGATTGAAATTTTTAATTTATTTGATTATATTTTCTTCAGATATGCTAATTAAGTCAAATACCTGATGTCATGAAGATATTTCTGATGTGCAATTGTTATGATACAATGATTTTCTTAAAAAAATCTTTCGTTTGAATGTGTAATTAACCAGTTCAAAGACCAAGGAATTCAGATCACACACTTTTTAAGAGTTCTTCCAGAAAAGACGTTTTGTAGTTGTTGGTGTCACATTTTAAGTCTGTATACCTATGTTATAGCAATCTCCTTTACGATTTTGTTTTTGCTGTATAGTAACTTAGTTTAAACAAACGCCTGCTGTGGTTTTGGTTCATCACTAGATGGCGCTCTTGTGGTACAACTATGTGTGGGGTAGCCATTAGTCGGATAAGCTTTGCTTGCCTCAGAGGAAGCATGTGTTGTTTGTTTGTTTTAAAGAAAATTCAAAATGGATAAGTAATCACCTGTTAAACACATAACATGGTAATAGAAATACATAGCTGATAATATGCAGTCATAATCTTTGAGCTGCATCAAAACAGCTGTTTTAGTCAGTAAGATTTTTCTTACAGGTGTGTGCTGGGAGAGTAGAGCTGGGTGGTGGGATAGGGGAAGTAAACCAATTACCTGATAATCCAGTGGAATTGCACTTTATATTATTAACTAGTACAGGACAGTTCTTTTGAGGACATTCCAGTGCTTGAGCTCCAGCTTGTCTGAAGACATGCTGTGCCAGCTCATAATGGCACTGAGACTAAATTCTTCAGGCATTGCATTTGAGGTTAAATGGTCATTTGTGTCCATCCACTCCTTGTCTTATCCTTTCCCATGTCCTTTTGGCCTTAACACGTATTGTCCCGCTTCTCTTCCCACTTCAAACTCCAAAAACCAAGCTAAAGGTAGAATGTTTTTTGTCTTACTTCCTGTGTGTTTACTTCTAATGAAGGAAGGAAGTGGACATACCTTCACTTCCAGAGCCATAGCTGGACACATTTGGAATTTCTGCTCCTGTCTTACTTTCCCTTTATTCCTCTTTATGAATAATAAGAATGCTTTCAGATGATGTCCTGTTAAGTTAGTTGAGTTCCAAGCTATTAAAAATTGTCACTTATTCTGTGGTTCTTTGGCAGTCTTCAAAAGTGGCCCCTAAAGCATTCTTTTCTCAGCATTAACTGTGATGTAAGTGTAGCTTCCTACACTGTGCCACTTAAGAAAATCTTTTAGTACTAGAACAAGTTTTAAAAGTTAAATGGTACTTAAAGGTTTGTAAAGACAAGTACTAGTTTCCTATCTCATCTTGTCCTTCATCTAGCCCCGTCCCCCCAGGCAACTGCTTTTACAAATTCCCATTTTTATTTCTCTTGGTAGTTGTCTGCATATCTCTAATACGCTGTTATACTGCTGTTTCTTGATTAAAAGACTTGGATATTAAATCCTTATAGCAGAAAGTCAATTGATAATGAACTTTTATGATTTCCATGTTTCTTCCACCCATCTCAATCAGTTAGTCTTATAAATTTTTCCATTGATTACCTCTACAGTATTAAATGGGGCCCTAAAAATCTAATTGTATGTGGATCTATGTTACAAAGTTAATGAATGACCAGTGTGTGCTAGCTAGCCAGGAGAACTGGAAGACCACCAATCACATTTTATTGGGGAGCACGTTATTGCAGAATTTATTATATGTAAACCTCTTTCCTCAATTATTATTTGTGTAATTTTTAAAATGACAACTGCTTGGAACAACTAGGAAACTTGTTTTATCACATAAAAAGCCTAGAGGCTGAGTCATCGATTCAATGACATAATCAAGGAAACAGATTCCTGGTTTTTCCATCTGCTTTTGTTCACAATGTTGGCTTTGTTCTCAGGTTAGCTGCCCTCAAGGTCCTAAGATGACTCTTCGGGTCCGAGTGTCACTGCAAACACAACGTTATTTAAGAGAACGTCCCTTCTTATGTGTGTATCTTTTTGTGAGTGTACCCAGAAGCTTCCAGCAAACTTTCCCTGATTATCTCATTAGCCAGAACTGCTTCAGAGGTCCATTCCTAAACAGACTTCTGGCAAGGAGAATGGGATTTCATTGATCTTAGTGAAGCTCACAGTCATGTGGAGGAGGGTAGAGAACAACATCTGAGGTGTGTTAGGAAGGAGCCAGGAGGAATAGTTGGCGGATAGTCAGCCAGCAGTGTCTGTAGCAATGTCAGACTCTTAGTGGAAGGTATCATCTACCTGATACCTTTAACCTCTGCCAGGCTACTTTCTTTTGGAAAATTAAGTGGAAAGTCTGGCAATTGTTTGAAACCATAACTTTCTTCATATCCGCTTTGCTATGTATGTAGTATCAATACTTTTACAGAGTTTTAGCCCACGATTAAGACCTTCAGAATTCTTCTTATACCAACTTCCTAGAATTATTTTACAAACCTTCTGGAAAATACTTCAGTAACCTCTTCTAACAGTAAGGTCATTTGAACTACTCATTGCCTTGACTTTTTTTTTTTTAATTTTTCTTTCTTTCTTTCTTTTTGGTTGCATTGGGTCTTCGTTGCTGCATGTGGGCTTTCTCTAGTTGTGGCGAGCGGGGGCTACTCTTCGTTGTGGTGCGCGGGCTTCTCATTGTGGTGGCTTCTCTTGTTGGGCACAGGCTCTAGGTGTGCGGGCTTCAGTAGTTGTGGCACGTGGGCTCAGTAGTTGTGGCTCACGGGCTCTAGAGCACAGGCTGAGTAGTTGTGGTTCATGGGCGTAGTTGCTCCATGGCATGTGGGATCTTCCCGGAGCAGGGCTCGAACCCGTGTTCCCTGCGTTGGCAGGCGGATTCTTAACCACTGCGCCATCAGGGAAGTCCTGTCTTGACTATTGATGTAAGAAGTTACAAAGTTGATGATTCTCTAGGATTAAAGTGTGTGTGTGTGTGTGTGTGTGTGTGTGTGTGTGTGTGTGTCTCTGTGTGTTCTGTATTTAGTTTCTCTAAGCTAGTTTAAAGCATTTCATGCAAAAATCTTATTTGATTTTTAGACTAATGTTTCATTTCTTAGGAGAATTACTTTGTGTCATTATATCTGTTTAAGAAATAATACTGTAGTCATGACTTAAGGCCTCAATTTTGTATTATGCCATATATATGTATATATATTCTAGTAACAGTAATGTCAATAAAGGTGGTAGAATATACAGATTGGCTTTCAGTGAGATGTGTTTACCTCAAAATTTATCTTTTGATTCTCATATTGTGGTTATAAATATAAGTCCTATGAGATGTTACTGTGTTACGTGAAAAAGAATTCTAGGATCAGATCACTTTGCTGCCTGCTGGGTTATTCAGGGTTAAATGAGTTTCTTTACTGCAGGACTTCTCAGAACCTTTAATATATTAATGTGCATTATAAATGTTTCAGAGTGGAACACGTAAGTGTTTGCAGAACATGGAACACTCAATTCTAAGACTTTTGTTCCATAGAACATACTTTGGAAAATGCTGGTATTTGATGCAGTTAGTTTTGTGTGAATTGTTATAAAGGAAGTAGTGTGTCTAACCTTTATTTATGAGTTCCATCCAGTTTATTTGAAAAAGTATTAGCACTTGAACACTTGGGATAATCAGTGTCAGATGCTTTTCAGATCCTTTAAGAGATAAGTGCTTTAAGATTTCGGGTATAGCTTCTCTACTGCTGCTTCTACAGCTTTTCTCTAAAATGAAATTTTTCCACATGCTTAGTGTTGAAATGTACCTTAAAGAGACTAGTGATAAGCTCTCTTGATGAGTCCCAAAACTTTTCACTCCAGCCTGGTTTTCTCTACTGACCTCCAAACTAACATTTTAAGTTCCCTTCCTGACAGTTTTACATGCAAACCCTGTAGGCATCAGAACTTGGTCAAAACTGAGCTCATCCTTTCCCTCACCATCCCCCCTGTTCCAGACTTTATTTTCTGTTTACCATACTGCCTAGTGGCACTGTCTTCTTTTCAGTCACCCAGACCAGAAGCCCAGGAGACTCAGATTCCTCCTTCATCTCCTACATCATGATTTCTTAACCTTGACACTGTTGACATTTTTGGCTGGATAGTTTTTCGTTGTAGGAGGCTGTCCTGTGCATTGTAGATGTTTAGCAACACCCCTGGCTTCTTCCCGCTAGAAGCCAGTGGCAGTCTCCCTCCGTTGTGACCACCAAAAATGTCTCCAGACATTGTAAAATGTCCCCTGGGAGACAACTCACCCCTGTTTGATAAACCACTGCCTGACATCCAAACTGTTAACTTTATCTTATGGATTCTACTTTCTAAATTTACCTTTAACCCCTCCTCATGTCTTCATTCCACTCCCTAACCTCCTATTCTTTTTATTTTTTTAATACTTGGGATCCTTTGTAAGGTTCTGACTAGTGTCCCTATGTCCAATGTTGTTTCCCTTCAACCCACCCTTTTCAGTGCTACTAAATTTATCTTTCTAAAATTCAAAGCTGTTCCTATTTACATCTCTCAGTAGTTTCCAGCGGGTATCCTCATGAACTGGCTTCTCTCTCTATCTCTAGCCTCATTCTTCAAAGGCACGCATACTCACTGAGGTTCTTGCTACACATGCCTAAGTACTATGCCCTCTAACCACGGTGCCATGGTTTCAGACTCTCCTTAGGCATCAGTTTCTCCAAAGTAGCCTTTACCCACTTATTTTCAGAGACTGTCATGGTGAAGAGCATTTTATTTGTTTAACATATCCGTCTTCCCTCACCAGATTGAACTTTTCAAGGGCAAAGACCATCTCTCTCTGTTTTTACCATGTAGTAGATATTCTGTAAAAGGGTGAATCATCTGCTTGTATGCTCTGACAGATGTAGTAACATCCTCGTTACTTCTAGGAATTCTCTTCCCTGTGTATCAGCTGTAAAATTATTTCCCTTGTCTTTATCATCCAGATGTTGATGGCTAGGCCTTTAACCACAGAGATCTTGAACTACAACTTTTTTTTTTCTTTGAATGAACTATGGCTTTCTTTAAGAAATCAGCTATTCAGAAAAGAATTGAAGAAAACAGCGTATTTAGTTGATGTCAGACGTCATTTGCTTGTAAAATAGCTAGTTTACCCTAAAGGTTTTTATTCAGAATGGAATGAAATTGTGTGGAATAATTGTGCAGATTAATTACACTGTGTCAATTAATATGTGTGGAAAGTATTTATTCGACTCAAAACATCGCACTTCCATTGAATAAGGATTTGATGATTGGTCATATAAGGCTTGCAAAAGCAATATCATTGTCTTAACAGTTTTACTTTTTTGGAAAATACATTTATTAGAACACATTCTTATAATTATCAGCCTACACTATCTAGAAATTTATCCCTTGTCAAATGAAAAAAATTTTATCAAGTCAATAGAGACAAGAATGGCCCACTTCCCTTCCTTATGTGTCTTAAAAAATAGAATTTTGTGTGAATGAATTTCCCTGTGAATTGGAACTAGCTGCAGTCACTGAACTTTAATTAAAAGGTGAAAAAAAAGAAAAACAGAGGTTGCAGGGCTTTTGGACGATAACCCAAATGTAGTACCAGCCTTACTGTGAAAGTCAAGGATTGAGGACGGGGAAAGGAAATGAATAGGGCCTGCTCCTAATTTGGAAGAATTCTGCATCCTGACATAGCGCCTTGCCAGATTATTAATAATTATTTGCTGAATGAACCCGTGTATAATGGCAGTTAAGCCAGAAGCGATGACTTTCTGCTTCATTTTTTAGGGAGGGGCATAAAATGTATCGCTCACTTCCTTTCAAAAGTGATTCTTTAATAAGAACAGTTGTTATGGTGGTTTCCAGAAATGAAACTGGGAAGAGACCAGTTACATACAGGGAAGGTACCTCCCTTTCCTAATAGCTCTTTAAGGGCTAAAGTAAATCATAGGAGACATATGTGACACCCAGCCCATTACTGTGAAACCGAAGGATCATTTTGCCAAAGACCAAGATTTGCCTTGCCTGTTTTCTAATTTCACTCTTTTCCATACTCTCTTTTCCCTTCTTTAAATTTAAAATTGGAAAAAAATTTTAATTCTTAAAAATTAAAAAATTTAAACTTACTTAATTTTAACATTATATATATAATACCAGTTAAAAGTCTCTTTAGGACCTTAAGCTGCTTTAGGAAAGAAAGAAAAGTGTTATGTAAATGAAAGAAACATTTGGACTCCAAAAAAATTTTTGGTAAATGCTCTTTACAAGAGAATTCTTACTGAGAACTTGGAAAATTTTGCCTTATAATGCTTCTATCACATACAGATCATCTCATGCTTGTTTTTTCAGACTGTAAAAGAAATCTGTAATGATCATATTTTGAATATATGTTTTTGATAAGTTTTGGTTCTTGAAATTATAATTTTAAAAACCTCTATTTATCTTTAAGGCCTTACTTGATCTAAGTAAAAGATACTGTGATGATGGGCTACTTTGTTTTCCTTATATTTTTCAGTAGAGTAAAGATTATATTGAAAGTAAATTCTTTACCTGTAACCAGAATAATGTAGTTTTAAATGGGTAAAAACTTTTAACTTAGTGAGAGTCACATATAAGATACTTGTATTTAAACAGCATATCGTCAGTTCTAATTATTTGCAGTGGTTTTGTTCTATAAAGGCACCACAAACACTGAATTAATGAGTGTTGAACCATTATCCAGAGGGAAACAGAGGGTTAGATTCCTGTGAGCCTCTGGTCACAACGTTTTCATCAGCCAATCAATAATAACCTTGTTTGATGTATGTTTCTATCTAAAGACACCCTATTTAATATATATTGTTGATTCATTACCATTGAACTCATGGCCAAAAGCACTGTAACTCATGCCTGAACAAAACGTATGTAACATTTTTTCTTCATGAGGCACATCACAGTCTGCTTACATCTAGGAACAGACAGCACTCAGCACTGTGCTTGGGGGCCATTTGAAACAGTGAAAGCACCAACAAAAAGCACAAAAATGCAGACTTCATGGTGCTAAACAGATGGCAAAAAGGACACTTGTTTATAGTATGAGAGCTGAAACAAGAAGGCAGAGTGCTACCTTGATCAACCTCAGGTGGAAAGGTACACGTCAGGTCACTGGAAAAGACCAAGGAAGTACCTCAAGTATGGATTTTGGGGTTACAAATGCATTTTACTGAGTAGGCAAAATCACAGACACAGAATCTTCAAATAATAAGGATTGACTGTAATTGTTTTAAAGAAGCTTAAAATACTGAGTATTCAAATTTAAAAGAAAGTTTCTCTTATTTTCAAGGATGTGGGAATTTTTGGGTAAGTGGAATCATACAGTTTTCATGTTCTATTGTCCAGTGGAATAAAAGTGGCTGCTTTCATCCTGTCATTTTGTTTTCTCCCCTACAGGGAACAACCCATCTTCAGCACTCGAGCTCATGTCTTCCAGATCGACCCAAACACAAAGAAGAACTGGGTACCCACCAGCAAGCACGCAGTTACTGTGTCTTATTTCTATGACAGCACAAGAAACGTGTATAGGATAATCAGTTTAGATGGCTCAAAGGTAAGTTACATTTACATTAAATAACCTTGCTGTTTTGCTTTATATAGTATACACTTCAGTTTTATTCAGAAGATTTTTATCTTCATTAAAATAAAATATTTTCTTTTGAGCTTTAAAAACTTACCTTTTAAAAAACAAAATTGATCATTTTTAGGGTAGCAACTTTTTCATCCCCTAAATTACTTGGATTAACCACCTTATATATATATTGAGTTACAAGCCAAAATATTCTACAAATTTGAAGTCAGTTTATTTGATAAATATTCATTGCATATCTGTTGTGTCAGGCACTGTGTTAGGTGCTAGGAATATAGTTTTCAACAGAATGGACACAGTTTCTACTCTTGGAGCATGTAGTCTAGTGAGGAACTAGACTTCTTTTCAGATATACTTCTATAGTCTAGTAGGTAGTTCAAAATCCCTAAATCATAGGAAGTCTTTCAATATTAAGTTCAGTATTCAATAATAAAGCTGACATCTATTATTCAGAAGAGAAGCATATGGACAAGACCTGTTTTTATTTGTTAGGAGAGGCAGATAGTAAAATGTTTACGAGCATGGACTGCCTGGGTTTCTGTCTCAATTCTACCATCTATGAAGTTTTTGATTTGGGGCAAATTATGTGTTTACTTCTCTGAGCTTCATTGTTCTCACCTCAGTAGTAGCTGTAAGGATTGAGTTAGTATCTACAAAGCACTTGGTTACCTCAGTGCCTGATGGAGTATACCCTTCAATAGGGGGGAAGTTCCATTTTTTCCTCAATGAATTTTGAATAATACATGTAGATAATTCCTAGGAAATTTTCACAGTTCAGTGTAGAGTTAAGACCACAGCCTCTGAAGCTGGACCATCTGGTTTGAATTTTTACTTTAATACTTACTAGCCATGTGACCTAGAGCAAGATATTTAATGTCTTCATGTCTCAGTTTTCTCATCTGTAAAAAAAGAACTAATGTAAATAACTACATCACTACACCGTGGGATTATTGTGAAGATTAAATAATTTAGGCAAAAGCACTTAAAGCATGTATAGTGATCACTATACAAACACTTACTGCTATTGTTATTATTAATATTATTCAGCTTTTAATTATTTATTGCCTAGTGGTTTGGGGGAATAAAAGATAATTTAATTTAATGGTGAACTTTCAGTCTGTTTTTTCTATGTGCTCATTCCTTATCTCCTTAACTGGATTATAGGACCCCAGGGGCTATTTGCACTTTGTCTTGTACATAAGTGACTAACATGTATTTATTTGAATAATTGATCGTCTTTTCATTTTTACTCAGGATTTATAGGACTTGGGAAATAGCAATAGTTAATTTCTCTGAAGCTTTATTTAATGAAGAATAATTTTGCCAGATTTTGTAACTGTTTAGTGAAATTAACAGATATTAATTATTATAATCTCAGACCCTAGAGTGTTAATTTATTTCTTTTCCCTGACTTGAACCTTCAATTCTCGGTAATTTGTATTTCGCTCTTGGCCCAAACCATGGATAAGGTGTGGTTTTATTACAGAGGGCAGTTAAATGATATATAAAGGTAAAGTAGGCCCAAGTCCATTGTGATTAAATAATCCTCATGTGTTTTTCTCCTGAAGCAGTATGAACTATTGCTTCTGTCATTTCCATTTTTGAATATACTTTGTAACTTGTAATTATTAGGCTCTTATATAACTCTTGTGAAAAAGTTTTTTTGTTTCTTTTAATAAAATCTACTCTCTGTACTGGCGTTATATTTTCTATCACATTTTCCATTTTCTAGTTACTTTTCTAAACTGATGCTATTAACTATTGCAGTTTCCTGCAGGAGTAGTTTTTTGGTAAGCAGTAGTGGTTTATTTGATGCAGCTAAATGGGTGAGTTTCTTTTCCCCACCCTCACTTCTATTTCTGCACAACATGATGAGTTGGGAAAATCTTAGGTGCCCCTGATTAGAAAACATCCATTTGTTCTCACTTAAGGCCTTTTCTGTGCAAGTCAGGTTTGCTTGAAGGTTTTCTAATCCTGCTGCAGAGACATCAGTATGGCCAAGGGCCAGGATCAGGGCACTATATGGTTGGTAATGACACAGCATTTCTACTTCTTTTCCTTGAAAAGACAAGAACTATGGGATTGAGAGACATATTTATTTTAAAGAACTAAAAATTTTTTTACATGGATTTATAGTAGCATTCTATTTTAAGAATTCTAATAAATAATTTTAAGTGCAGAATCATCTCTTATTTTAAAGTTTTATTCACTGATTAAAGAATCCCAAAACAAGTCATATGGAGGCAAGGAAAGGTTCAGAATGGGGATTAAAGTGGAACTCTTAACCATAAAAGCAGAAAGAATTTAGTCTGAAATAGCCAAACCAGAAGGTCAGTGACCAGCAGCTCATGAGTCACACCTCTTACATGCCTTATAAAGCCTGTGGTCGCCTCACTATGTGAGAGTTATTAGGGTCAGCTGTAAGATGCCCATATCTCCTTGGAAACACTCAGATCCCAGCTCACATGTACATGTACCCTCCTCAGGGAACACTCAAGGACCACCAAATCTAAAGTAGTGCTGGCCAGCCCTTGCCTTCCTGCCTCTCAGTCTTGATCCCATCCTGGGATCTATGGTCTTCACAGCACTTACCACTCTCTGAAAATTTCATTGGTCAGCTACTTGTTTACTTGTTCAATGACCGACTCTTCTTGCTCTAGAATGTAATCCACAATTACGTTGCTTCTCACTGTTGTATCTCAAGTTCCTAGAGTTGTGCTTGGCATTTAGTGGGTACTTGCACACGTGAAAAGTTGCATATCCAAACGAGTCCTTACCATTCGTTAGTATATTCTTTCTCACTCAATCTTTCATTTGATGACAACCCTGCATGTTAGAGCAGTTGTTAGCTACATTTTACAGGATCTAAAATGACGTGGCAGGAAGAACAGCTTTTGAACCAAAGGGTAAGGCAGTATATTAGTGTATAAATTTTGTCGGAGGTGAAAATGCTTATAGAGAATAAGGGCTCTCATGTAACAACAGATAACATGTCTACTGTCTGTGAGAGAAGGCAAGCCACCACTCTCTTACTGTCTACTTTAGTAGGACAAATGTCATGCATTCATTATAACTTCATCCATACCTGCATAGCTCATAAATATTTACGTTTGTACTGTTGTTCATGTGGTGTACAGATTTAGCTTTGTTCTGGAATGCTTGATTCTTATTCCACATTTAATAGTTCACCAAATAACTGTTTATGGATTTGATAACGTATCTATTTTTATTATTACTGGGATCACTTTGTAATCTCAATCTCAGTTACAGAGTCGTTAGACTACTTAACTAAAACTGATTCTACACCTTAACAGTAGTACTGGCAGAGGGGATGAACGAACTGAAATTAATGTGTTAAAGAGTAGTTGAAGTTTATTAAAGTGATCAGCAAAGTTAATATTTAATAAAGTACTAAAAGGCTAGTTTTCTAAGAAACTATATTGTAAACAGAAGTGATAGTGATTCTCATTACCGTGATTTTATACCACTTTATATGTAAAGAAGCGAAGTATATATTTAAGGGTTTGTTTTTCTCTTGAGTAAAGAAAAACTTACTAAAGGATTGAAAGTCTTTTCTGTATCACAGTATATTTCAAGTAAGTTGGCTTTTAGAAAATTCTTGTTGATGGATTTTAGAAAATAGTGATCAAATAGAAAATTTGTTCTATTGCTGCCTTCATTTTTGAAAGATTCTTTGGAGAGGGGGACCTTACTTTTAAATAAACAACTATTAAAACCTACTTGCTTCCGGTGAGTATTATCCAAAATTCATAGATATTGATCCTAAATGTTCAAAGAGAAGACACTGACCACATTAAAAACTCTTTAAAAGTTTTTGCATCACAGGAAAACTTATTTTGCTTGTAAAGTATTGAAATTTTTGATAGAGTGCCATTATATTTATAGTTCTATTATTATCCTATTGCCACACTGTCACTTATAATGTTAAAAACTGTTTCTCTAACTCTCTTTATATATTTAACATTGTGGCTCAATAGGAGTCCTGATTTTTTATGTATCTGAATAGTCCTGTGCTTAAATGCCTATTTGCGAATTTTTGGCTGGTTACTCATACTTGTTTTATTTTTCAGGCAATAATTAACAGCACCATCACCCCAAACATGACATTTACTAAAACATCTCAGAAGTTTGGCCAGTGGGCTGATAGCAGGGCAAACACTGTTTATGGACTGGGGTTCTCCTCTGAGCATCATCTTTCGAAAGTAAGTTAAATCATAAGATCTGAGTGGAAATCTACATCTTCAAGTCAGACGTCTTAAATATATAACAGAAAATGGAGAGTATAAAATGTAGGAGAAATTTCTTTGATATTTTCAGAATGACTGTAGTGACAGCAGAGCAAGAAGTGACAGATCAGTGGATCCCACTGTCAGTTGGAAACATTGTATACATTAAAAACAGTCACCATTGATTGAGGAGGGTTTTTGTGGTTAACTAGATATGATAGGAAATAAAATGTGGGAATTATCACTTCAGAATGGACTTTGCTTGGGAGTTAGCACCCTTGGTTGATGTTCTGTAAGATAGGTAGACACCAAACGCTTCTGAATTGTGAAAACTCAAGCTGATAGTGATATTTCAGACATAATAGCAGGCGCATAAGTTACTGTTTAGGAAAGTGGTGCTTTGTCTGGGTGAGAGTTACTCTGAGCTCTCTGATGCAACACAGAGTAAGATCTAAGAGACACCATGAGGAGTTCTCGGAACTGACCAAGTAAATTACTGTGGCTAGAACCGCTGATAAAATACAGAGCATCACCAGGCTAAATACTGGAAAGAAAACAGTTTTCCTGCATATAAACAAAAGCCATGCAGTGTTCATACCAGCAGCACCTTGAGTTCTTGTGGATGTCACAAAGAAAGAGTTTATAAGGAAAAGGAAACAATCTCAGGATAACAAGATGATCAAGGGGATGAGGATTACTCACTTTTACCCTTCACATTTGATGCTCACCAGACCCAAAGAGTTATGCTTAAAACTTCTCTGTTTGAAGCATTCAGTTAAAAGAATAACCCTACATTTGAACCATATTTTATGTATGATTTGGTATACATAGGATCTGATGGCTTGAGAGTTGAAATAGCTCAAGTGCAGGGTAATCAGGCTCTTGTTAGATATACACCGTTAATACTTAAGTGAAACCTAAGCTCTTCTTTGTAGAAATCATTGAGATTCTTAAAAATTACTTCTTTTAAAAAAATCTTACACTTTTGTGATTATTTATTGACGAAGTTATAATTAGATAGTTCAGTAGTTAAAATAATCTTTCTTTCCTTTTGTTTTAGTTGTAAACTTTCCTTAACACTGTTGTTTTCAAGTGCTTTTGTTATCTTTTTGATATAAATTAGAGTTGAAAGCTCAATTTTACAACTATTTTAACTTTCGTCTTGATGAATATAAGTCATTCTCTGTAAGATGATTAAAACAAACAAGTGTTACCTGATTTCGTTTCTCTTACACCCATTATATTCTCTAAATGTATTTCTTGAGCTGTGGTAAAGTTATAAGTTTTAGACTTAAAGTATTTCAACATAGCAGGGACACAGGCATTGAGTTAAGCATTGTCCCTCCCTAAACAATCCCCTTAGGAAATTACACATTTATTCTAATATTTTTGCCATTACTCAGAGCCTTTTTGGAAATTTTCTTTTGAAATTGTCTATTAAAGCCTATAGCAAAAACATTAAAACTATAATTATATTACACTTGCTGAATTTCTTGACAACAAAGGAACTAAATTGTGGATTAATTTCTAAAGCCTGCATGAAATGATTTTTGAGCCTAAGTAATTTTGACTATAATAAGTTGTTGTTGTTTTACTACATCTTTCAAGTTACTGGGCAGATAGCTAATGTGGCAAAGAAATAGTTTATTAAATTCTGTTAATCATATTGTCTCCTCTTATCTGATCTTCCTTCTGAGAATAGCTTTTATAGTTAAAGAATTTTATTTTTCCTCTTTAAAGTTAGCATATGCTTTTGACCAAACTGACCGGTAGCGAATTCTAGTATTGTACTGTGAGGGTGGATTAACCATTAGGAAACAACTCAGTAACTCCTGGAGCCAACTCTAGTTTGTTTATTCACTAGACTCGGCTCCAAGAGCTTATGATCAGTCTCTTCAGAATGTTTTGGTCCAAAGATCACAAAATCATGACTTATTTTCCAAGCTACCTTGAAGATTAATGTCGGTACTTTGTAAACTATAAGGGACCCAAAGGAGTACATAATCTTTTACATAAATGAAGCAAGCATGTAAATATTCTGGCTTATTTTGTCACTAAAATCATACATGAAATGAAACATTGTAAGAGTTTGGAGAAGGCTCTGAAGGCAATTCTAGGCAAGGTACTCTCAAAATATGAGAGAGCAGCAGCCTTGAAAGAAATTTGTGGTCTCCTAAGGTTGATGTATGAGGAAAATTCCAACTATGCTTGGATTGTTAGAGTGCTTACCAAGTTGTATTTTGTTATCATGGAAACCTAAACCTATAAAAATTAGCAACAGCATGGGTCTTTATGAAGTTGAGAAGAATTTTAAACATTAACTACTTTGGAATGCCAAATTAGTGTAAGAAAAACTTTGTGTATTATTTCAAATTACATAAAGAGAAATTAATTATGGTTTTGCTTTTATTTCAATTCCAACAATGTGAATGAGACCTTTCTAGCTCTATTTTCAGAACTTTTGTTTTTTTTTTACAGTAATGAGATAGTCTCTTTAATTAGATAAGTATAATAATACAGGTTCAGTTTCCTGATCTACAAGTTGTAGGTGGGGGTAACAAGGTTTAAGAAGGAAAGTTGTAATAATGACAACTTTAATTTTGACCCTCCTCCGTCTCCCTATTGGCAGGTCAGGGTATCATGAGCCTTTCCTTCCAAAGCTTTCCTTCCCAAGATGGCAATGAAATCAGGGTTGGCTTATGGGGTTCGAAGAGGGACCTATAATTTCATATTTTAATTGCTAGCTATAACAGATGTTTTGAGTTGCACAAAGATTTTAGATTTTTTTAAATTTGGTTATTTTGTAGCCTTGCCTTATTCTCTCTGAGAACAGTGACAGACTAGTTTCCATTTCCAGTTCATAAATAGATACTGTTTGTGGCCATGACATTTCTTTGATTACCATGGGTTCCTAAGAGTTAGCATTTCATATAAAGTAATTTTTTAAAATTGTTACCAATCTTAAAGACCTTTGTGGGGTCCTGCTTTTCCTTTCTGCTGCTGTGCATTAGCTGTTTAGGAATCTTTGGAAATGAAGTTTTAGTAATGTCAGTTAGTGACAGTAGTAAACGTTGCTGTTTGTACTGCTGCAAATAAAATGCCTTACCTAATACAAGAGTTTATATTCTAGTAAAAGTTAAAAGCATGCTCCAGATACAGAGATGAGTAGGAGTGGACACTTAAGTGATTTAGTTTTCTCCATGAGAAACAAACATAGTATGTCCATTTTACTGATTCCACTCCCAACCTGTACCCCACACCTTGGTCTTAGTAAAGTATATCTGAACAACCAAGGAGAGACAAAACTAAGCTAGCTGAAACCAAATTCTAACTTAGTTTTATCATGATTTTTTTAATGAGATATCTCAGAGTACTTTATAGTGCGCAAATGTTTGATATTAGGTTTATTTTCCTGTCATTTTCATATTTTGCCTGTAATTGATTTGAGGGCTAAGTTGCTGTGTAAGAGTCAGTTATTCCATAAAATGGAAGAAAACTAAGAGAAAAGTGGGCATTAAGACCTATTTTTATTTGATTAATGTATATAGTCTTTCTGCATTCAGTTTGCAGAAAAGTTTCAGGAATTTAAAGAAGCTGCTCGACTAGCCAAGGAGAAATCACAAGAAAAGATGGAACTTACCAGTACACCTTCACAGGTGGGTATCTAATATTTATTCTTTCTTATAAGCCTTGTTCATTTTAGATGGTATCCTTTATGCCAGAGATAAATTTAGGAAAATAATGGCAAAATTAAGGTGATTGGATTCCAAAGTAGACATAGAAATGCACCCTTCAGTTAATCCGTACTAGTGGAGAAAGGGTTTTTTTCCTGTATACCGATGTGTACAAGAATCTCGGGGAAAAATCTGTTTAGTAATTAAAACTCAGTTTTTTAATGTGCATACAACTTAAAAACAATTGTATATAAAAAACATAGATTGCCCTATTGTTTGTATTCTGTGTTCTGTGATGGTCAGTCGGGTGCAGCCCCGCAAGAGAAGACATAGGAGAGGCTTGGGAAAACAAAAGTTTATTGTCCTCACAGGTCCTAGAAACAGGAGGCACGACACACCTCTGGGGGGGCACCAGGGATGCCTCAGGGTGGTCAGAGGGCAGAAAGCAAGAGAACAGGGGAACACCAAGCCTAGAGCCTGTACTGGGGTTTCTGTTGGGAATGGCAGGGCAGGGTGAACAGTTTAGGACTGGCTAGTCTGAATGATTTCAGTGGGCTGTAAACTACAGAGTTAGTTCCTAGTTGCCTGGTACCGGGCCCCTTGGATGATTAAGGCAGAGGAATATTGTCTCCTGGGTTGGAGGGGCCAGATAGAGGAGGTATGGCCTGGAGTGGTTAATTTGCATATCAAAACCATGCTCCCACCTTAGCCCCCTGCTATCTCTAAGAATTGGCTAGCCAGAAAGGTTTTTTAAGATGTCAAAACGTCACAATATACAGAAAATAAAAATATATAAACAATATAGTTTGTTCTACCTGATTTTAAGGTGTGTTTAAATCTGACAGTTGGGACATTTTACATCTCAGCACTGAGACCCAAAGGTTGTAGGTTTTAAAAAAGTATCCCTTTTTGAGATTGGGATTGATACCATGTATAAAATAGATAACTAATGAGAAGCTACTGTATAGCACAGGAAACTCTACTCAATGCTCTTTGGTGACCTAAATGAGAAGGAAATCCGAAAAAGGGGATATATGTATACGTATAGCTGATTCACTTTGCTGTGCAGTAGAAACTAACACAATATTGTAAAGCAACTGTACTCCAATAAAAAATAAATAAATAAAAAGGAAAAGAAAAAGCATCCCTTCTTCCTTTAACAAATGAGTTAATACCTATTACTTGTCCATTGTAGTCTTTCTTCAGTTGGAAATTAATTACATCTCCAAATAAAATTCATTAGTTACATTTCAGTACTTTCACAAAGGTTTTAATGTAATAATATCACTCACAGAAAGCCAATAATTTTCAGCTTTTTAATAATAGACTTTTCTAAAGTTAATCTTTATTTCAATTGTCATCTTAAGAGTAAGGTTCAGCTTTGTGCTGGGTTCTTCTCTAGAGTAATTGTTTTTGAAGTGTACTTAGGAGATTTTATAAAAGGAAGGATTGGATGTTACAAATGTTTCTGTGGAATATGTCAGTAGTAGCTGATTTACATAAAACTTTCTTAAGTGAGTAAATAGTAATTGCCTTGGAATTTTGTGACTAGCCAAATGATTGGAACATTTTAGAAAAGATTTTGCTCTTCACCTTCCTCCCCACCCCTGGCACCCAACTCTATTTGGTAAACCCTACTGGTATAAATAGTTTTGAGTATTTTCAGAGGAAAGAAGAGTTCTGTTGAGTATGCTTAAAGTACATATTTCCTCATAGACTAAAGGTGTACTCTGGATTGAAGCCAAAGCTCCATGATACCTCCTCTGTACTTGCAGTGACCTGGAATAACAAGAATGATCATTTTGAAACTTCCCTTGAATCTATCTCCCTAAGTACTGTGATAATGTAGTGATGCTTTTAAGCATAAAAGCCTATTTAAAATTTAGTACCAGTACACGTTGGGAGCTCCAGTTCCTCGGGTGAATGATTCTAGTGTCACAGGAGGATGCTATAACACATTCAATAAGAGAATACTGAAGAAACTCCAATAAAATTGTAATGATTTACACTTTGCCCTTGTACTTAGTTCCTGCTTCTCTAATCATAACTTGTTTTTGTTTAATTGGTCATGAAGTGTTACAAGTTGCTGCTAAGATACCTGCTTCTCTTTGGTGGAAGGAATGTCTTTAAGCCTTTACTTTCATCAAAGGAATATATCAAAGATGTTTGTATTTGGAAGGTGCTGTGAAATATAAAGAATAAAGAAATGTCTTAAGTTCATTAGTATTTGAGAGCCAAAATATACTGACCTTAATTTATCTTTTTAAAATATTTGAAGTCTGCTTGTTAATTTACAGAGCCAGAGAAATAGGGAGAAAATGGTATTTTCATTTCTCTTTCCTCTCCTTTCTTTTTTTTTTTATGACAGTCCCTTATAGAGGTCATTACTATTTCTGTTTTGACTCGAATTGTATGACCTCTGGCTACTCTGATTCTATTCAGCTAGAAAGCACAGCTTGATTCTCACTGGTTTAACCCAATATACTAAATTAACGCTCTGCCTGAAGACTAGAATATTACTCAGGAATTCAGCAAAGGGAGTAGAGAGATTAAATGGGATAATTGATAAGAGTGGACACTGAGTTGGTCATAGCTTTTGCTTTTATTCGATGTGGTATAGCAGACTAGTTAGGCGTATGTATTTTCAAGTCAAACAAACTTAGACATAAATTCTTTTTCTGCCTCTATGTGATCTTGGAAAAATTGCTTAACCCAAGTCTGTTGATACATCTGCAGCATGAGTATTACATTACTTACCTTACAGGATTGTTGGGTGGAATAAGTATGATAATGGCAATGTCATGTTGACACTGTCATACAATAATGGCAATAATGTAGACTCTAGAGCTTGGCTTTGATCTGGGCTCTAACCCTTTTTAGTTTTCTGAACTTAGAAACGTTAGTATTTTCTTTAGTCCATAAAATGGGAATAAGGACGATATTTTCTTACAAAGTTATTCTGAGAATTAAATAAAGATTACAGAGTGCTTAGCATATAGTAAAGGCTTAATAAATGTTAACAGCTGAGTTTCCAATGTGGCTGTAATGGTGAAGATGATGATGTAAAGCCCTGACATAAGTTATTTAGAAAAATACAGATGCCTTAATTGAATAAAGCCTATATCAGAAGCCCCTGGAAGACTTGTTAAAACACAAATTGCTGGGTCCCAACCTTAGCATTTCTGATTTAGAAGGGCTGAGATGGGACCAGAGAATTTGCATTTCTAACAGGTTTCCAAGAGATGCTGATGGCTGTTGATCTGGGGAATCAGACTTTGAGAAATAGTGCTGTAGACAAACCATTCCATCTCCCAAAAGGCTTGTGATGAAAGGAGTCTGGCATTTAGAACAAAGTTGGCCAATTTCCTCTTAGACTCTTGAGCTAAGGTTGTACACTTGATATAAATATGTGGTCATATCAGATAATCTTCATGTTGTCTTCATCAAGGTAACATCTCTAGGAATACTTTGAATCACATATTAGTTGTCAGTTTCTTTCGCATCTCTCTTTAAATAACAGACATTAATTTAGAACTTTTCCTCTGTTGGAGATCTTATAGTCTCATGTTTCCATGGGAATATTTTAAACAGTCAATTTGATATAAAATCAAGAGAGATGATTGACTTTAAACTTGAAATTTCTTACATAGTTCACAGTTTTAAAAATACCGTATTTCAGTTAACTTGTTAGGTGCTTTCCTCAGAATAAGCATTGAAGAAAAAGGGGCTATATGATCATTTAATCCACATTTTTCTTCATTGGAGTTTAGAAAAAAAATAAATTTTAGCTGTCAGTTGACTAAGCCTTTTAAATTGAGTAAAATCTATTTACTCCATCACTTGTTTGTAGCCAAACAAAAGTCATGGGCTTTTTTTTCCATTTAAGATATCAGGTTGTATAGCATTAAATATATTGTAGTAGCTATCTTGATTTATATTTAGTATGTCTAAACCTCTTCCTCAAGATTTTTTAGAATTCACTTTATAGAAAAAATGGATTATATGTGTGTGTGGGTGTGTGTATTCAAAGAAAAATAAAGTTTATTTAGCTTTGTTATAAATACCATAATTTTTAAAATGTTCATTTTAACGATAAATTATATTTACCCAATGGCACTGGTTTATTGTAAGTGATTATTAGGCTCTCTGTGACTAGCTATTTGATCCTATGAAAGTCAGTTGATCTCTTTGGCCATGGTTCTTGAATCTGTAAGGTTAGAGGTTTGAACTATATCATTTCTAAGGACATTTCAAGTGCAATAAATCTCGAATGTTTTAGATTTTCCTACTATAAATGGATTTTTTGAAAAGTGGTCTGTATTAGCCAACTGTTACTATTGTAAACTATATTATTTATATATCTAGCCCACAAATATACCATTAGAGTTAGTGAATGCCTATACATTAATATGATGCCTTCTTAGTATCATATGACAAGTGTGGTTTTACTGAACCAAATACCACGAGAACAACTTTTACAACTACAGGAAAGTTCACTAGAGTTCTCTGGATATTTTTTTTTGCTCTCCAAGGTAAGGGCAGTGGAGATATGTGTCTTTAATCCTGTTGCTTGTCCCAATGGAGTATTTATCTGTTTCTCTATTGGGTTTACCTACTAGTTATTGGCAGTGAGATTAGAGATGGAGGGAATAGACATAATGGTGAACTTGACTGAACTTGGAGGAAATGTAAGAATTGAGGAAATAGTGAAGGCAAGGGAGAATGGTAAAGTAACATATTAAGTTAGATGTTTCTGAAACTTCTATTCTTGGTTTGTAGCATGAACTTCAAAGGAGGATATTTACTTCAGAGAATGAATTTCAATCCTATTGGACATACAGGTGAATAGTGTTTAGTTAGAAATTTGGGATTGGAACTAAGTCTCAAGAATCATCAACAAATGAGTAATAGTTAAATCTATAGGTGAGAATGATATCATCCAGAAAAAAATAGGATGGAAAGACAAGAGAGACAAGGGTCAAAAATTGTCATTTAAAGGTTGTCACTTAAAAGGACTTCCCTGGTGGCACAGTGGTTAAGAATCCACTTGCCAATGCAGGGGACACTGATTCAAGCCCTGGTCCGGGAGGATCCCACATGCCACGGAGCAACTAAGCCCGTGCGCCACAACTACTGAGCCTGCACTCGAGAGCCCGCGAGCCCCAACTACTGAAGCCCATGCACCTAGAGCCCATGCTCCGCAACAAGAGAAGCCACTTCAATGAGAAGACTGTGCACCACAATGAAGAATAGCACCCGCTCCCCGCAACTAGAGAAAGCCCGCATGCACCAACAAAGACCCAACACAGCCCAAAATAAATAAATTAATTAATTAAAAAAAAAAAAAAGATGGTCACTTAAGGAATTTGAGGGAGATATAGGGAAAGACACAGAAAAGTAGGAAATGAACCAGCAGAGAATGTTAGCACAGAAGTCAAGAGAAGAGCATTTTAAGTTGGAGACAATGACTTGGCAGTGCAGGGAGCAGAGTTCCACTAGGTTGAGACTTTAAGAGGACTTTCAACCTAACAAAGTGGAGTCCACTTGTAAATACAGGGAGTGTTGGTGAAGGAAGGGCAATGTGAAGCACTTTCTAGAATGAAAGGAAATAATGACTTTAGGTTATTCTTGAGGCCAAAATGCTTAGTAATAAGAATAAGGTAACATATTTGGTTCTCTTGTATGAGGAGAAAAAGGGTTAGCGTGATAATCTCAGGAGGATATGGAGTTAAGAATTTTCTTTCTGGAATGTATGTGTGGGGGTGACTGGAATGTGTTCTTAAATGGAAGGAAGGAGTTAGAGAAGGGAAAAGAGACGAGAAGGAAGGGATCATTGATGGAGCATCGTGCAGAAGAGGGTAATGTGAGAGGGAAGGGTGGAAACAAATTAGCTACTTGAGTTGAGACAGGAGGGAAGGATAAAAACAGATTTAGATGCAGATAGGTGGGAGATCGAGGAAGTCTATGCCAATTTATTTCCATTTTTTCTGTGAAGGAAGAGTTAGATCATTCTCTGAGAGGAAGGACAACCGAAGAAAGAGAAAGCTTGAACAGAGGTTTGAGACTCCTGTTAGGTAAAGAAAAAGAAGAGTCAAGTGGGAATAAGTAAAATTAAAGAATACTAGTCATTTCAAGAGCATAATTGAAGTCAGAGCTCAAAATTATTTTCATGACACTAACCAGCATATTTAACATATTTTCTCTCATAGCATTTGGTAGCTTGGGTACATGAGAATAGGGAATGATGATATGAATTAGAAATTGGCGAGATGGGTGTTGTGGAAGGTAAGGAAGCCCGGAAGTTGGGATGATGCTACTGAGAATATAATTAAGGTGATTGACTTTCTATTGCAGGCTGGGTATGGAGAGAAATAAAGCCAGGTTGAGCCTGACAGCTAGCATAATAGCAGAGGGCCAAGAGGATGTAAGTCTTGATGAGGTTGAAGAGCAAGTGGAAAGGGAGCGGGACAGGTTGGGAGGATAGGAGGTTGTACAGCATAAGCCCTCTTATCTGTTGGAATCAAAACCAGTAGTTGATGAGTTAATCTAAAAAGTCAGTTAATGTAAAGACTTTTTTTTAAAAAAAGATTCTTTTACATTTATAAATTAAAATTCAATAATATTATGTTTCATTTGTTCACCAGTATTTTAATTTAAAGCTGAAGGCTTTTCTTTGATTATTACTCTTTCTTACATAAATCATACCAGTAATTGATCATCTGCAATTTCCTGAGTTTTTTTTCTTTAAGTAGAGCTAATCCTTGACACCCCATCCTCCTTCTATGGCACATACACCTGCGAGTAGGCTGGTGACACCACCCTGAAGGCCTGGCCTGGAGTGAGGGCCACATCATTTCTTTTCCATGTGATTCAAGATATTTCTGGAGCTTCTTGCTTTTTGCGGGAGGGCTTTCTTGCCACTTCATAAATGAGTAGAGAGAATTCTTAAGCACTTTCTGAATCTTACATCATTGCTCAGGTTCCTTTTTTATAGTGTGGTCACATGTGTTAGTTCTGGCTTCCTTGATACTCTCACATTTTAATATGCAAACTTTTTTTTCAATTTGACTGTTATTTTTCTTTTCAGATTATTTGTTTTGGTGTGGGGTGTGAGGGAAATTTCCCAGAAACAGTGAGATGTGAGTTTTATTTTCTCAAAATAAGGATGGAGAGGTGATAGAAGTTGATTAAATCTCAGTTTTTATTTATATTTTACACTTTTTATTTTTTTATCAACTGTGATCAAAGAATATATTATTTGATAATTTTATCCTTAAACATTTACCATAGAAGTGGCTAGCCATATTAGTTTAGGAATCTGTTTCTAAAGAGGAATTATCCTACTTTCTCAAAAGTTTGTAGTCTAACAGATATACCTCCATGCTTTTTATTTTAATGTTTGATTTAAAGGTATAAAATGTAGGTTTTATGAAAGTTAGGGTTTTTAAGGAATAACTAAAGTGGAATGTTTAGGAAATTACAGAAAATTTAAACTAAAAAACAACTAGATGTTTGGAATATGTTAAATAAAACAAGTTTCACAGTGCTATTTTTAGCATATGTAAAATTTCTAGAAGGTTTCACACAACACTCAGCTACCTGTGCGGCTACCTAGTTGGAGTAGTTAGAAGGCAAAGGAGTTTCATTTCCCTTATGTACTGTTGGAACTATTTTCTTGTTCTCTTGAGCAAATGTTAATTTTTTTTAAACATCCTTAAAAATGAAACATGCTTTAGGCTTTTGTTTTCATTTTAGGTATAGTGTCTAGGGTAATTTCAATATGCCTTTTGTTAAATATAGCTAATATTCGAGCTTTCAGAAGAAAAGCTTGCCCTGTTGAGATGCTGGAATTGATGCAACCTCTATCCCTTTCTTTCTTCTCTCCTTCTTAGCTTGTCTCTGAGAAGAGTCTACTTCAGTAGCATCAACAGTTATAGCCTCCCCAACAACCATGCCTCGTAATCTTTCTTATTTCACCCCAGAAATCACACTACTCCTCCTCTGACTCTTTCTTTTAATCCTAATCTACTTTTGGCCCTCACACTCTTATCAACCAAATCTAACAAATCCTTAGTTGCTAATACTGGTTATGCCCTTTCAGGTTAACAAGGCAATTTTTTCTGTTATCATTTCCACTGAATTAGGTCTTGGCCAACTTACTGTTTAGTTGATTGGACAGTCAACCTTGATTATTTTAGTTTGGCCTTTCTTGGAGAAAAATTTTCCTGATTTATTGAAACCACATATGAATACCTCGGTCTCTTACTGGCTGCTTAAACTTTTTCAGGCTAATTGACATGGTCCATAATTGATCTAGAGATAGTCATTTTGGATACTATTCCCTCAGTAGGATTTGACTTTGTTGTAAAACAAAATTTCATGTTTTCACAGTATACTACAAACTATTCATACACTGACTATCAGTTAATAGAAACAGTAGATTCAGAGGAAAGATTTTAAAAGAATGAAATTAAAGGTCAAACTAGAGTTTCCATTAATAATTGAAAAATAGGGGGCTTCCCTGGTGGCGCAGTGGTTGCGCGTCCGCCTGCCGATGCAGGGGAACCGGGTTCGCGCCCCGGTCTGGGAAGATCCCACATGCCGCGGAGCGGCTGGGCCCGTGAGCCATGGCCGCTGGGCCTGCGCGTCCGGAGCCTGTGCTCAGTAGAGGAAATACTACAAAAAAATGAAAAAAAAAAAAAAACTAGAGTTTAAAAAAATAATTGAAAAATAGTTAAGTGAGGATGTGGAATCAAGAAAGTAGTCTTTTGATCTTTGATAGCTTGTATAATTTATAGCACTATGGTACTATTAGTTAAAATATTTAAATGTAAAATAAAACACATACAGCAATATGAAACCAGAAGCCCCAGAAAAGGAAGTTGTCTCACCACATTAATATCAATATTTTCCATATTTCTTTCTAGTGCTTCTTCACATGCAATAATTTTTATGTAAAGTTTATAAATTATCATAATCTAGATATCTCCTTATATTGTCCTCTTTTTTCTAATTATAAGCATTTTCCTATATTACACATATTCTTCTTATTTTTATTTGAGGACATCTTATATTCTTTCAAGTTGACAAATTATGACTATCCCCAACTACTCCCCTATTGGACACTGATGTTTTATTGTGAAGTTTTATTGGTCAGAGATTGCAAGGGGTCTGTCAAGCTGCTCTTTAACAATCTGGTGCTAGGACCTCCCCTGGTTACTAGGGTTATCAAATGACCCCTCATTCTGACTTCTAATATCAAATTTAGATAATCTGATGATAGCAGTCGTAAGAGTAGGTGTCAGAGTGACCTTTGTTTTAAATCCCATCTGTTTTCCAGTGGGATAAACTAAATTTACCTTGATAGAAATAAGACAGGAAATATTGCAAAGAGAAATAATTTCATTATGAGTAGCAGGCAAGAAAAGCTGAAATACGTTATATATAATGTGTTATAGAAATATTTCCAATTACTTTTCTAAATGACTCTTGGAATTGAAAGCTATGGCAGATCAAAAAAATTGACTTGTTGAAGATTTTGTTCCCTTTCTCTTCCTACCCTCCCAAATAAAAAATAAAATCTTCTTGCATTTTTGTCCCATCTTCTTTTTCTTCTTAAGTAATTATTTGAATATCTTATTTTAACCAATTAATTGCTTATATAACCTAAAAGTTTTTCAGTTCTTTGAAACTACATTTCTAAATTGTGTTTACATTTTTAAATTGTATTGTTTCAGTTAGTTTTCTTGTGCGTTGCTTTGCTTTAAAATTTTTTCTCCTTCAAATTTCATTTTTACGTCTTTGACTCCAATTTCAATTGAAATATAACTATATTTCATAAGTAAGCATACATCAGAGTCAGTTTTAACTTTTAGATGATCTTGTGTATTTTAACAAAAGTGTAACACTTTTTTATCCTCACTCCCCCTTTTTTTTTTTTTTTTTTTTTAAGGAATCAGCAGGAGGGGATCTTCAGTCTCCTTTAACACCAGAAAGTATCAATGGGACAGATGATGAAAGAACACCTGATGTGACCCAGAACTCAGAGCCAAGGCCTGAACCAACTCAGAATGCATTGCCATTTTCACATAGGTACAGATTCAATTCAACCATCATGATTAAGTAAACTGTGTAGAAACTTACTTGGTTTCAGATAAATCTTGCAAAGTTACAGCCCTGAGTGAAAATTCCAGGTCAGACTTTTTTTTTTTAACTGTTAACCTCAGAAAAGTTTTAATAATTTATAGTTGCCTAGATGGACTGGAGTGGACATTTCCATTATCTTTGTAGAAAAAGGGCTACTGAGCTAATTATAGTACAAATTGTTTTTCAGTGAAACAACATATTATTGCCA
Source organism: Physeter macrocephalus (assembly GCF_002837175.3). Lineage (NCBI taxonomy): Eukaryota > Metazoa > Chordata > Mammalia > Artiodactyla > Physeteridae > Physeter > Physeter macrocephalus. The sequence goes on along the minus strand of NC_041221.1, from coordinate 80,344,135 downwards.
ATCTCTTCTACTTATTTCTTAACCCAGCCCCTAAAAGGCCCTCTTTGTTCACCTGGTTTCCATTTTCATGTATGTTCTTGAGGGTTATAAATTTTTTTTTTAATCGGTTTCCTATTCTGAAATTAAGCTTTGCCAGTCTTAGAGGTGATCTCACTGTATTATTTCAAAGAAGAAGACAAGTTATTGGTGTAACTTCCAGCATGGACCTGTTAATGTTAATGTCAGGTTCATTTTTGCACACCAACTAACAGGAGATAAATCTTCACATGCTTCTGAATTTTAAAGAATTTGATACTTTAAAAAGATGCAATTTATCCTAAATATGTTCAAAACCAGTTACATTAATTATTGGCCATATTGTGGTATTTTTAGGATGTAAGGAAGTCTATGAAACTGTAAATGTAAACAAATACCTCTCAGTCATTGTCTTAAAGTTAATATTTATCCTTCTTTGGAAACTTTTGACCTACATAATTTTAATTAAAATTCAGAAAAAAGTTTTCCTTTGTTGTGCATCTCTTTGGACCGTTCAAAAAGATCAAATTCTTTAGCATATTCAGAAGAATTGTGAAGTGAGAATTGTGAAGTGAGATATTCCAAACTCTCTTTTTCATGAGAATTTTAATTTTGATTTTATTGGTTGAATATTAGGGGCACAGGACTAAACTTATTAGAGACTAACATTGAGGGACCTCATAGTCAGGCTGAGGAAGAAGAAGGAATTTGTTAAGATTTTTTTAGGAATGAATGGGGAAAAACTCTTTGACTATGAGGCTATTCTAATTTGTTCCTAAAAATGCTAATAATTTTGCATAACGGAGTTAGGCATATTTTAGAATTTTCATAGAGGTAATGCTTTAACTATTGCAGTATAAGTGTATTCTCTTTTCTATAGCTAAAAAATGACTGGGCACGTGAACATTTTTGGTTCTTCCAATCTGAAGACCATATGTTTACATTGATTTGTAAACCATACTGGTTTTTAAAATACGCAATTACTACTAAAGAGCAATGTGATTCATACACAGTTTTAAAAATATTTGTGTTGAGGGAAGCAAAAATTTCTTTCCTATTATATTTAACACGTCCAATTAATAGATGTAACTACACTGAACATAGTTATAAACTTGATTTCTTTAGCTAACACTTAAACGAGACATGTGCATTGGATACTGCAGCATTATGAAATAAGAACTTTTGTATTTATCATTTGTAAAAGCTATTTCTAGTTTACTTTATGCACCCAAAATTTTCTGAGTGTTTATTATTTTGCTAATCCTTAGTGTTTGGAGTTATTAACTGTGACTGGTCATCTATTGATTTTCTCTGTTTTGGGGAGTCAAATAGGAGTTTACTTTCTTTGATGTGAAGGTACAGCTTCTTTGACTACTGGAATATATAGATTAACCAAAGAGATATTTGAGTTCTGAAAATGAAATTTAACGGTCAATTTAAGCTTTTAATTACGTTAAAGGCATTATATAATCTTAACAGTTTTCTTATTATTTAAAAAACACTTTAGCATAGGATTTTAGAAGACTTATTCTCTGAACTTGTTTTTACATCAATCAGTATCAATGAATATTCTCCAAGTTACTTGATTGAAATTAAGATTTCTACCTGAGATAGAAAATTGAGTATTTTACAGCTAATGTTAGAACCTCAAAATAACAGAGGGGACCTCAGAGATGGTGTAATCTAGGATTTTTCAAACTGCAGTGGTTTGAAATCAACCTAGGTTATTCATGGCATTCTGAAAAAATGAAATATAAAATGAAATAAGAAACACCAGGATAAAACCCACATTAAGAGATGAAATTGTGTTTCAGTAACATACATATTTAAGTGTGGGCTGGATTATAGGGTAAAACGTCAAAGTTTAAAAGCGTGGGCCTTTGACACATCCCAGAAGTTAGATGATTTGTCCTAGGTCATACAGTTCATTAGTAACAGCTTTAGAACTACAGCTCAGCTCTTTTGACCCTACTATGTACTGCCAGTTAGTTAATAGTGCATTTTAGTCTAATCTGCAAAACAAGCACATTGTTGTGTCAGGAAGTTAATAACTGTTTCTATTTTGGGAGAACTATATGGAAATAAGATCAGTGTTTCATTAATGAGAGACACAAAGAATATTAAAATAATTTCTATTCAAATCTGAAACTCACAAATGTTTAAACTTGATACACTATCCTTTTTTCCCATGGCAGAGAACATTTAAAATCTATGTTTTTAAGGCTTACTTATACTATTTATTTTTGTCTTTCTTCCTTAGTACTTATTTCAACAGAAAAGAATGAATAGGAAAAAAGATACTTTGCCAACATTCCTCTGTTCTGGTTGATACCATTTTATTGCTAAATTAGGAGCAAAATCACGAGAATATCTGTGTGGTTTTTGTTTTTTCTTTTAAAGATGGAAGGATATAGGGAACAATGATCTAGTCAGTCAAGTTGATTGAGTTGATTGTAGTAATAGCTACTTAGCCAGCTTATGCTCTTCTTAAAATTTAAATTTATACCTAAATCTTATTAATTCATTAATTAACATACCAAAAGAAAACCCTGATTTTCATTTGGTCCTGAAAATTTAGTAATGTGTTTATAGTTTATTTACTCTCTGTAAACTTTATTTATTTTTTAAAAAGTATTACTTAACTTTAAAGAGAAAAGAAGATTTTTTTGTTAGTCTTTAAACTAACACAAATTTTCAAGTATATTTGAAAGAGATAATACTATAGTGAACTCCCATGAGCACGTCTCCCAGCTTCAACATTTAGGAAAAAATGGCCAGGCTTGTTTCGTTTCTAATCCTACCCACTCTTCCACTTTTGTATTATTTTTAAAGCAAATTCCAGACATATAATTTCATCCACAAATACTTTTTTTAAATTACTTTTGAACTTTTTAAAAACTTATTTACTAAGCTAGTACAACTTTTTATATTCCATCTAACTCAACTGGCATTATAGAGTTACCTTTATTTACTCTTTTCTTTGTTTTTTTTAAAAATTACACTGCTGAACTAAATTTTAAAATGTGTGGACTGCTCAATGCTTAGTCAGGTGCTATATAGTACTGTGTTGTGTCCTTGTTATAAACTAAGCAAAAACATTCTCATTGAATAAGTTTAGATAAATTAACACTTTTTTTAGGATATTTATTTAAATGCTTTTAAAAGTCTAGAGATGTGTAAAATAGGAAGATTATGAGGATGAAAATGTTTACTAATTCCTTTGGGGAAATGGTAATAAATTTTATCTAAATTGCTATTTTTTCTTAAAAAATATTTTTTTAACCTAAATGATAATATCCTTTTGGGACTGAACAGGTGTACACTCTGACCCACTGAAGTGTTCAGGGCATCCTTTGAGACTGTAGTCTTAGATTAGCTATATGGTTGACCCTTGAACAACACAGGTTTGAACTGCGAGGGTCCACTCATGAGTGGATTTCTTTTGATAGTAAATATTACGGTATTACAGAATCCGCAGTTGGTTGACTCCGTGGATGTGGAACCACGGATACAGAGGACTACCTGTAAAGTTATGCATGGCTTTTTGTCTGCATGGAGGGTTGGCACCCCTAACTCCCTGCATTGTTCAAGGGTCATCTGTATACTAAACAAAATAACTACTATATGCTTGATAGTATTTATATACATATGGAGGAAAGTTTTGTGCTCTCATTCCAGGAGGGATTTGCTTCATAGCATCAGCTGTCTGGAATTTACTTGTTATTTCTTAATAAATTCTAGGATTTTTTTAAAAGATTTTAAACTATCTAAAATTCTCTTGGAAATAGTTAATTTTATAGTTTCCCAGTGCTGTTAGAATGTAATACTGAAATATAATACTGAAAACTGAAACTTTTTATTTTGTTCATTGTGAATTTATTATGATCCTCAGATATATAGTGATATATTGATAAATAACTGCTGTTATCCTATTTTTGAGAGTTGAAAGCAGATATGTGTATACAGCAGTAGTTCGTGAAGCTATTTTTGTACTGATAAATTTTCAAAAGTTTGATTATCTTAATGGAAAACAGGCTGTTTTGAGCACCAATTATATTTAAATTCTTCTAATGTTTAGATAATGTACTCTCATGATGCTGCTAGAATTTATGCATTTTGGGGGTTCTGCATGTATCTTCTACTCTGTTAAAGAGATATTTTTTTCTGCCACTTTGTGTGTTTCCAACAGATATTCATTAAAGGATATGTGCAGAATCATCCCTCCTTAGTATGTTGATTTTGCTTTAAATCAGTATAACTACAATTTTACCATAATCTGGGTGGGTTTATTCCATTTGTATTTAATAGATTATTTCTTCATTTATTATCAGAGTTTCCAAAAGCTACTACTTTAAAACTGTGATTAGGGATTTTTGTAATCTCAAAAACTAAATTTCATTGGAAAATATACACACCATTTTAGTTATATGTTAAAAAAACAAGCAGTGTTTTATCTTGAATCAAATATATTTTGTACATGCTTTGAAGATGATACAAACAGGAAAAAACTGAATGACTCTTAAGAGCTCTGGGGTACTATATCCTCCACAGCTGTGCCATTTGTCTCTCTTTTTTATGGATAGTAAGCAAAACTTCTAAGATTATAGTTATGAAGTAAAATAGAAATAATTTCTGTGGATAGCTCTTGATTGAATAAAACTGTGTATAAAGCTGGGGGTTGATTTCACAAGAAGTGCCTCATCATTGATAAAATTGCAGATGAAAAATTTAACTTGTAGGATTCCCCGTATTATTAGTTACAATTGACTTGAATATTGCTATTCCTCTACCATCGAACCTCAAAATTAAAATTAGTTTTTAAAAATTAATTTGAAGGCCAAGACAATTTGTGAGAGATCGCAACTAAACAATTTGGAGATGTCAGAATTTCCTGTACCATAATTGTGAACAGATAGCATTTTGTAAGAGATGCTGTGGTAATTTGGCAGTATATATAGGTCTGCATTTTCTGGGAACTAAGAAGCAATTCATGTATTTTTGAATAAGACACAATAAAAAATACAGTTTAGTGACCAAGACTGTTTATTAGGTTTCCACGTATGTATACTTAATTTCCTATCTTAAGTTTTTAAGAACTAATTTTTATTCTATTTTAATGTCTTCTAAAAGATTTTGAAGAAAATATAAAAATTTGCTAATGCATTTTGTTGGGAATTATCACTTAATATGGATTATTTGCAAGAAGAAAAATACTATTCCTATGAGATAAGGACCCACCTTCAATAGGGGTCGGTCTCTTGGCCTTCTTCTCTGCCTTACCATTGTAATTAATGGGAAGAATTTTCACCAGTCCATCCCTAGTGATTGTTAGTTTTTATTTTCAGGATGATTGGCTTGAAGTTAGAGGTGTGATCATTCACAGTGGAACAGATTGATCTTAGGTTAGTTATGACCTTTTTCCCATGGAGGGCTTCTAAAAATTCTTTTTTCCTTCCATTTCTGTTCTTAGAAGACCATATTGGGGCTTCCATTGGAAGGGAGGTGTGTGATAACAGTTCTGCTCTAGGACTTAGGGAAAAATACTCTTCCTTTGGATTTGGCTTTCTATCTTTCCTCTTACTAGAATAGTAAGGGACAAGATGAAGTAGTGAATGTAGGCAGAGGCCAAGCAAGTCACATAAATGTGTGAAGTTTGTGATGTATATGATGGTATGGAATTGTGAGGTCTGTGGTAAGGTGGAATGTACACGGTTCATCTGGAGATACTAAAGTCTTGAAAAAATAAGGCCAAACAGAGAGATGAGGATTAGATGACCCATCTGGTTTCTAGCTTAGACTTTCAAAAGAAATCTTTGTGATTTACATATGGTTTAGCCCAAGGTAAGGATTTTAAGCAAATTCCTAGCTAGTAATATCCGTTGGCATGATGCCTTATTAAATTCTTGGTGGTGGTATTTGGGAGGATATGATTTGCAGATTTGGAATCCTGGATATTTGCTCTTTGGTGATGTATTACTCTGATAGGTGTTATTACTACTCTCAAACACAAAAATCTGACCATGTCACTTTTCTCATTAAAATATTTCAGTGGCATGATGTATGTAGACCAATCCATGGTCATCAGATGAGGCTTCCCCAGCCTCATCACTTTGTGATTCTGTAGTAGTTACTTGCATTTGCTTGTAACCACTTAGAACCAAGCAACCATCTGCAAGTCTTTGCTCCCTCGTTTTTGCAACGTTCTCCCTTCTCTTTAGAGTGGCTGCATACACACACACACACACACACTCCATACTTCCTTGCACCCCACCTCTGCCTCTAACTTGATCACCAACTGGTGAACCCTGGTATATCCTCATAAGGTCCAGCATCATCTCCTCCAGTAAGCTCTCTTTCATGTCCTCAGACTGAATTATGTCTCCTTTATTAAATCCCTTTTGCCTCTAAACTGACATATACAGGTTAACATTAGCTTTTCAGTCTCTCCTGGAACAAGGATTGTGCTTTATTCATTTGTATCACTGGTGCTTAGTACAGTAGACATTCATTAAACATACGAAACAATTTCCCTCACAGAAATTGAGTATATGCTTTGAATGCCCTTGGTACGGTGCTTCAGTCAGCTAAAGTTACACCTACAGTTTCATAAGACCTTGAAGTTAAAATGTAAAACTAGTTATATTCTTTGAAAAGCAGTCACTCTTGTCAAACTTAAGACTTGAGTTTAACTGACTTAGTCTAATTTTCTTCAAAATTTCGTAGTTTGTGTAAAGAAATGTTAAAGATAGTGTTATTAATAAACAGTGTTATTAAGTACCTAATAATGTGAAAGATACTAAAATGTGCATTTTCAATGTAGTATAATCATTTTTCATCCCTTTCTTGAGAATAATTTTTCGTATTTCAAAAGCAGTGCAGAGTAATTCAATGATGTATTTTCTGTGAAATTAGGCAGTATTTATATTCTGTGTTTTAAAAACCAGTTAGAAGCAAACTGTGTTTTTAAAAATATCTCTTATAAAGTTCAGCACAAGTACTTACTATTTGACTCAAAGAAGTGAATTTAGGGACTACAGATTTTTTTAAATTGAGAATTGTACTATGTACATTTGGCAAAAGTAAAGATGGATTCTGTGTTTTAAAAACCAGTTAGAAGCAAACTGTGTTTTTAAAAATATCATCTCTTATAAAGTTCAGCACAAGTACTTACTATTTGACTCAAAGAAGTGAATTTAGGGACTACAGATTTTTTTAAATTGAGAATTGTACTATGTACATTTGGCAAAAGTAAAGATGGAGACCAACTCTTGCTTTGTGGGATAACACATTTCACAAGGAAATAAGCTGACAGGTAATTCACTGAAACGTATTGAAAGTAGTCCTGTTCCAGGGACTATCTTCCTTGTAGAGTATGTAAAATGTGAATACAACTAAACCATTGAAATACGTGTAAATTTTACTTTTATTTGTTTATCAGTTTGCCATTTTCCTTTAACAGTTTAGCTTAACCGTATATTCATTGTAGACAAAATAGTTAATCTTTTTGACTCTGGCCTAAATTGAAGTCTAAATGTTGATATTAGAACTTTGGAGATAGAAGGAACCTCCACTATTAATAGTCCAGCTACTTCATTTCACAGAAATGGAAGCAAGTCCAGGGAAGAGGTATTCAGCATCACTATTTGTTGACGGCTAGGTAAGACCAGAAAGGACTCCAGAGTCAGTGGTCATTAGGGTCCATCCTGATTGTGGCAGCTCTCCTTCTACTAAACTCCAAGAGGGTTTGTTTTCTGTATGACCTTTCCGATACTCGACATCTCAGTTTTTAATCATTGTTGAACGCATATTTAACACCAATTGCCAAATTCCCCTGCTAGAGTCTTAGCTTCCGGCTAAGCCTTGTTGAGTTGTATTGGTACAATATTAGAATTATATTGGTTATATTGGTACCAGTATTTCTTGGTAGCCCATATTGTTTCTAGTCATTTACGCATGTAAGAGATAAGGAATAAATGTGTTGCATTAAAAAAATGTATATGCTCTTACTGTTACTGAGATGACAGAAAGGGGTAAATAAATTGGTGCAACTTGATCGTTAGCATCAAAAACATACCATATACTAGGCAGGACTAAAAAAGATACTGATATAAAGAATAATTAGTTTACCTTTTTGATTCTAACGGGGTCTACTTAGCTATTAATATTCCCATTAATATTGTTAATAACAGTTTTATTGAGATACGATTCACATACTAGACAATTCACCTGTTCAAAGTGTATAATTCAGTGATATTTGGTACAACCAAAATTGTGCAACAGAGTTTCTGCAACCATCACTACAGTCAATTTTAGAACACTTTCATTACCTCCCCCCAAAGCCTGTACCAGTTAGCAGTCACTTCGCTATTTCCCTTCACACACTTCCTGCCTCCCCCAGTCCTAGGCAACCCACTAATCTATTTTCTGTCTCTGTAGATTTGTCTGTTTTGGACATTGTATAAATGGAATCACATAATATGTGGTCTTTTACGACTAGTTTCTTTTACTTAGGATGTGTTTTCAAGTTTTATCCATGTTGTAGAATGTGTCAATACTTCATTTCCTTTTATTGCTGAATAATATTCTATTAACCCACTCATCAGTTGATAAACACTTGGATTGTTTCCACTTTCTGGAATTTCCACTATTGTTATGAATAATGCTGCTGTGAGCATTTATGTACGAGTTTTTGTGCGGACACATGTTTTCAGTTCTCCACGTATATACCTAGTAGTTGAATTGCTAGGTCATATGGTAATTCTATGGTTAACCTTTGGGAAGAACTGCCAGACTGTTTGCAAAGCAGCTGCACCATTTTAAATTCCCACCAGTGGTATATAAGTGTTCCAGTTTCTCCACATCATCATCAACACGTTATTATCTCTTTTTTATTATAGCCATCTTCATAGGTGTGATGTGGTATCTCATTGTGGTTTTGATTTGTATTTCCTTGATGGCTAATGTTGACCATCTTTTTATTTACTTATTGTCCACTTGCATATCTTCTTTGGAGAAGTGGCTACTCAGATCCTTTGCCTTTTTTTTTTTTTTTTTTTTTTGTGGTACACGGGCCTCTCACTGTTGTGGCCTCTCCCGTTGCGGAGCACAGGCTCCAGGGCCATGGCTCACAGGCCTAGCTGCTCCGCGGCATGCGGGATCTTCCCGGACCGGGGCACAAGCCGGTGTCCCCTGCATCGGCAGATGGACTCGCAACCACTGCACCACCAGGGAAGCCCCTTTGCCCATTTTTAATTGGGTTGTTTGTCTCTTTGTTGTTGAGTTGTAATTACTTATATATTCTAGATGTTAACTCCTTATCGGATAAATCATTTGCAGATATTTTCTCCAATTCTGTGGGTTGTCTTTTTCACTTTCTTGATGGTGTTCTTTGCAACACAAAAGCTGTTAATTTTAATTAAGTCCCATTTATCTTTTTGTTTTCTTTTGTTGCTTGTGCTTTTGGTGTCATATCTAAGAAACCATTGCCTAATCCATGGGCACAAAGATTTATACCTGTTTTCCTTGAGAGTTCTGTGATTTTAGCTCTTATGTTTAGATCTGGCCAATTTTGAGTATTTTTGTATACGATGTAGGATAGAGACCCAACTTTATTCTTTTGCATGTGGATATCCAGTTATCCCAGCATCATTTGTTGAAAAGACTGTTCTTTTCCTATTGAGTTCTCTTGGCATCCTTGTCAAAAATCAGTTGACCATAAATGTTTATATTTGAACTTTCAGTTCTATCCCACTGATCTATCCTCATGCCATTCTTCATTATTGTAGCTTTGTAGTAAGTTTTGAAATTGAGGATGTGAGTTCTCCAATTTTATCCTTCCTTTTTTAAGATTTAAGATTATTCTGACTGTTCTGAGTCCCTAGGATTTCCGTGTGATTTTTGGATCAGCTTGTGAATTTCTGTGCAGAAATCAGTTGAGATTCTGATAGGAACTCCATTGAATCTGTAGAAAAATTTGGATGGCCATCTTAATAATAACTCTGTCAATTCATGAACATGTGATGTTTTCCCACTTAGCTCTTCAATTTCTTTGAACAGTGTTGTTTAGTCTTCAGAGTATAAGTTTTGCACTTCTTTTGTTAAATTTATTCCTAAGCATTCTTTTTGATGCTGTTATTAGTGGAATTGTTTCTTAATCTTATTTTCTAATTGTCATGCTGTATCTAGAAATACAGTTGATTTTGTATAGTGATATTGTGGCCTATAAACCTGCTAAACTCATTAGTCTTAATAGTTTTTCCGTAGCTTCCTTAAGATTTTCTATTTATAAAATCATGTCATCCGCAAATAGAGATAATTTTACTTCTTCCTTTTCATTCTTGATGTCTTCTATTTCATTTCCTTGACTAATTGCCCTGTCTAAAACCTTCAGTACAATGCTGAATAGAAGTGACAAGAGTGGACATCTCCTTCTTGTTCCTGATCTTAGGGGGAAAGCTTTCAGTCTTTCATCGTTAGGTATGCTATTAGTTGTGGCTTTTCGTAGATGCTCCTTATGATGTTGAGGAAGTTCCCCAATATTCCTAGTTTTTTAGTGTTTTTTCCATTAATATTTATTCTGATTGGTTAATGACTACCTCCCCTCAATTGATAGCGTTAGGAAACTATGCTTTGACAAATGTAACCATATGCTTTCCTTACATGGAATTGTTCTTAAAAGGTAATTTTTTAAAATTTTTTTATTGGAGTATAGTTGATTTACAATGTTGTGTTAGTTTCTGCTGTACAGCAAAGTGAGTCAGTTATACATATACATGTATCCAATCTTTTTTAGATTCCATTCCCATATAGGTCATTACAGAGTAATGAATAGAGTTCCCTGTGCTATACAGTAGGTTCTTATTAGTTATCTATTTTATATACAGTAGTGTGTATATGTCCATCCCAATCTCCCAATCTATCCCTCCCCCGCTTCACCCCTTGGTAACCATAAGTTTGTTTTCTACATCTGTGACTCAGTTTCTGTTTTGTAAATAGGTTCATTTGTACCATTTTTGATAGTTTAAAGGAAAAAAAAGAACTCGATTTGAGGGGAAGAAATTTCCTTATAAAACTGTCATTAATTTTTTTTTTTTTTTTTTTTTTTTTTTTTTTGTGGTACGCGGGCCTTCCTCTGTTGTGGCCTCTCCCGTTGCGGAGCACAGGCTCCGGACGCGCAGGCCCAGCGGCCATGGCTCACGGGCCCAGCCGCTCCGCGGCACGTGGGATCCTCCCAGACCGGGGCGCGAACCCGGTTCCCCTGCATCGGCAGGCGGACGCGCAACCACTGCGCCACCAGGGAGGCCCTGTCATTAATTTTTAAAAGCTCATCACTAGGCTTCAGTTTTCCTATCTAAAAATATGAAACCTTCCAGTTTTTTAGCTTTTTATCTCCAGAATATGTGAAGCAGCTTTTATAGACAGTGGGAATGGTGGTACATTTACTTCTTATCTGATTTTATAAGTGATATAGTTGACTTTTTTCTTCATATTTTTTAATTAAGAGAAAACAACTGATTAAAATGCCCTTATTTTTAAGAAGAGAAAGAATGTAAATAGTCTTTTTAAAATGATACTGGATAAATCATAGCATTATTTCAATGAATATAAAGCATGTCCTTATTAAATATGAATAGAAATACACATATTAAGTTATTCATTGCAAATAACTCTGATTTCTAGTGTAAATATTACTCTTGAAAAGACTAATCCTGCATTTTTTCCCTATTGCATTATAGAAATGTTAGCTGATGATTATTTTAAATGATCAGTTACATGATCAGTACTTGTTTTACGCCAATAGTGTTCTACTTAGTTTACCATGAAGGAGTTGTGTTTCTGGATGCATATAGTCTAAAAGAGTTTTCAGCGTAGTTGTACATTAACCTTTAAGCAACATAAGCATGTTATAATCATGCCGCAGGACATTTTAAAGCCTGCCTTTGCATACAAAGTAGAAAATTAAGTCACTAGGTAAATTTAGTCAGATTTTTTTAGTGTCATTTACCAGGGGAATCAAAGGTTTTTTTAATTAATTAAAAATTTTTAACAATAAAATTTCTCCATGATTCTTAATATGAAACCTTAGACACAGTCATATAGAGAGATTTCCTTCATAGCTGCTTTGACGTCTATAACGTGAGGTTTATGGAAAAGCATGTTAGCAAAAGTGACTTTAGAAAGTATATATGATCCTTTGGGTTAATAGATTTTTGTAATTGGATCATTTTAGGGTATGCTTTACTCACAAGCTAACTTATTATTAAAGAGATGACCTGAAGCCTTTCTGGCTCTATGAAATAATAGATTTTTTTTTTCTCTAGAGGTATAGAGAATGAATATTAGTAATTTGTTAAATTACAGGAAGAAACACATCATCGGGTATTATCTGAGTGCACAAACACTGCTATTGTATAGTAGCCATACCTTTTCAACTTCTTTTAAAAGGTGTAGCTAAGCCATTCTGTCATTATTACATATTGTCAGAAAGTCTTAGTTTCCATAGCAAAGGAGATGTACTTTATCTTACAGGTCTCACAATCCACGGGACCTACTAGGTGTCAAAAACCCTCAACTAGTACTAGACATATATCACAGTTTGGTTTTTTGGAGAGAAATAGGTATCTTAGGCAGAAACAATAAAGAAGAAAAATCACATACCTAAATGAACTCATTTCCCTTTCCCCCGCTTCCCACTTTAAGAAAAGTTTCTGTTTGAACGTTTTTTCTTTTTATGGAAAAGCTGGACTCCTTACTTCCTTACCTCCTTATACCTGCTGGATAGGGGGTTTTTTTGAAAGTCAGAAAAGATCAGTCCTCCAATTTGGATTTTTTTCCTACTGCGGAAACAACCAGTTTTCCTTGGTAGATGACTTCTGTGACCACCTCTAGTTTTGGAACGTAGTGGAGTCACCATTTCCATGGAAGAAGAGGATCTGCAGTTTATCCTAATTGAAAAGATGCAAATAGACCCTGACCAAGAGAGAGTAACTGACATGGAAGAAACATGACACTTTAAAAAGACCCAGTCATCACAGATTTAACTTTGAAGAGCCAAAAGAATTAGTACCTATAAGGAAGATACTGAAATGTATCAGTTCCTCACCATGCCTAGATAGCATTTAAGATATCTCTGAGTAGCAGAAAAAAAAAATGACTTGGCATGCATCTTGTGTTTCGTTCCTTTGGCAAAATGCTATTATACTTGCTCCACTTAATTTTCAGAAGTCTTAAAAGCCCTTGATGGAGAAAATTTTCTGTTTCTTAAAAATCAAAATAGCTATTATTCCTGATAAAGATAGTGAAAAAAATAAGCAACCTAATTTTCCTGGACTTCAAAGTAGAAGTGGTTCATAGATGCTGTTTCTATTAAGACTTTAGTGTAGTTATTTTCCTACATGTAATCTGATACTCATTTCTTGGTCCATTTCTTTTGTCGTCATATGACAACACTTAACTCCCCACCTCACAGGGATGTTGTGAGGCAAGTTTTAAATCTTTTCTAAGAAAAGTGTAGAATTTATAACTCTTGACTCTCTCTTTGTTGGTAGTTTCTACAATCATAAGATTTTATTTTAAAATTTACAAGTGCTTTCCTATAGTTATAAATGGATATTAGGTGTATTAAAATGGAAGTAAGATAATGAAGTTGTATTTGATTTATCACTGAGCATCCTTGTAAATAATTTAACTGAATGAAATGTTGCATTGATTTTTTTTTCAACGAAGAGCTTTTATACAATTATAATTAAAGAAAAGCTAAAGTAAAAGTGTCTGGTTTCCCCTTTTATTTAGTTGAGATTTAATTACTCATGTGTCTTAGAGAGATGAAAGGTAACCCAATTCATCAATTTCTAATGAATAGAAAATGAAAAATACAATGAAATAGATATAATTTAAGGGGAAAAGTTATAGAGAGGTGCCCAGAATTGGGGTTTTGAGTAAAACTCTGTGTTATTAATTAGATAGAGGTGAAATTTTAGTAACATTTTCATTAAAAATAGGATTAATATAGGAATAGAGATTTGATAAGCAATTGCTTCACATCACAGCAAAAAGGGTTATAAAGGAAATTTGCCTTATTAAGTAAAGGAAAAATGTTTAAATATTAGCTAAAATTCATGCATAGAAAAAACTTATTAGCCTGCAGAATTTGATTTCATTTATACAATTTCATTTTCATAACATATTTTAGAAACTAATTGTATAACATATTCTCTTCCACATAAATCCACCAGCCCAATTTTGCAATGACTCCCAGAGTGAGGTTTTTAAATTGCTATCAAATGTGTACTTTCTGCTGCTTTGTTTTCACTGTGTATAGTATCAAAAGACAAATCAATTCAAAGTGAATCTTTGGAGTCAGCCTTATAATCTGGCATTTGTAAACAAATAATTTAGAAAATCTTTTCTAAATTACCATATTATTTAAATGTGTGTTTTATAACTTATTCTGTATGCTTTAAAAGTGGGAATGGACATAGTCCTGGGTTAAATGTGTTAGTATCAAGAAAACATTTGAAACCAGAATACCATATTTTCTGAATGCCTCACTTTAAAAATATTTAATGGCTTTAGATGAACTTTGTCTGCTTCATTTTACCAGAGATCCTACTGCTCCCTGTGGTCATATATACCACAAAATTCACTCACTCATGTTATTTACATTATTAGTTTCTTTAACTTGTATAGGGAGGTGACTGTTGAGGGGCCTTTCTTTGGCTAACTTGGTTTATCCCTCTTTTCAACATGTTATAATTTGCCCTCATTTAAGCATTTTATGCATATGTTCATATCAACTACCGATATGAATCATATACATTGGTTCATAGTGTATTCCTCTTTATCCAGTTTAATGCTGATATGTCTGAATACTGCAGGGAGAATAATATTTTGGAAATTCTAACCTCATAATAATGAGAAAAATGCTGTGTAAACAGCTAGTTTGAGGATAATTATGAAATTATTCATAAATTTTATGTATAAGCATTAATAAAAATAAACTCCTTTAAGAATAATTCTGAACCTGGTTTCTCTTGCCCATACTGATTTTTTTTAACATCAAAAACACTGAGAAGTTATTTTTTGATTTAAAAAAGTAGAGAGTGCTTTCTTTTCCCCTCAAATATGATAGCATCTAATGTAGTATGTGTGTTCTTCTAACCAATCTATCATAGAAAGCAACTATTAAAGTTGGTGAACATGTGCTTCAGAAATAATGAAGAAATATAGCCACATTAGTCTCTACCTTAATGCGGTATTCTTTTTCTGATGTTTAAAACTTAGAAGGGCTATCTTGTATCAGTGTCCATTTTATTATGGGAACAGTTTATAAAATACATCCTGAGCCTGACATAATTCTAGGGAGAATAATTTCCTGGGAGGAAATGTGAATAATATAATGGTTTTGTGATTATTTTGTTGGTCTCTAAAAATAAAACATGTTCTTACCATCATATACCTCTCAAAAATAAAAAGGTGAACTTGGGTTCTTCTGGCTATGCCACCAATAGTATTCTTTCAGGCAAATTACTTAATCACTCTGAGCTGGTTTCCTCATCTATTAAGTAAAAGCGGAGGGGTGGGGGTGAGCAATGATTTATAAGGTCCTTTCTCTTGATTATCTTGAAGTGATCCTGCCTTTAATCCAGGAAATAAGATATCCTCTTGCAGTGTTCTGTGGCTGGGCATGAGATTTAGTACTGAGTTTATAATCATTAAGAACTTTGATATATTACTGTGCTACATAAAAAATTATACTACGTAAGTCAAATTAGCCATCTCTGTCTTTAAATAGAACATTAGGAAAAAGAAGTGTCTTATGCTTTTGCATTATGTGCACACGTAGTTAAAATTATTTAAATTCCTTCCAGAGGACACTGTGGATTCAAAATGTGTGATCCATCAGTTATTACTTTTCAATGATAATAATTTTCATTTAAAATTAGAGTGCTAGCACAGGAGATAGCATAGTATTGTGATGTCCTGGATTGGATTATTATAATGGGATGAATTTCTGAACTATAATACTACCTACTAACTAGACTTATAGATTGAAACCCATAAAGACAAGTAAATCTTCTATACTTGGGAATGGATATTAGCAGTATCAAATCATAAACAGCAAACTGAAAGAAACTTGCTTTATGTAGTGACTCACTTTGAAACATGGTATTAACCGTTGGAAAATGGTGAGGTCAGATATGCTGTCCTTTGAGAAAGTAAGATGTAAAAATTTAATAAGTAATATATTGCTACAGCTGGAAATAATAGTGTAGGCATTTTAACACTTCAGATAGTGTTGTTTGATGTCTCATCTGTGAATCATACCTCACAGTTTAATACAACTTCTAAACTAATTTGTAGAAAGCATTATGCCCAAAAAGGAGAGGGGAGAATAGTCCTTGCTTTTAATTCACTGAAGTTCAGTGATACCAATTGAGGGAAAAATCATCTTTGTGTTTCTTCTTCCTTTATTTTCTTCCTCAAGAGGTCATCTTGTTTGTTTGTTTGTTTTTAAATTTTTATTGGAGTATAGTCAATTTACAATGTAGTGTTAGTTTCTGCTGTACAGCAAAGTGAATCAGTTATAAATATACATATATCCAGCCTTTTTTAGATTCTTTTCCCATATACATCATTACAGAGTATTGAGAAGAGTTCCCTTGTGCTATACAATAGGTTATTATTACTTATCCATTTTCACCTTATAATAGTTTATTTCAGTTCAGAACTCTGAATGCTAGGCTATGTGCACTATCCTTAGTGCTTCTAAAGATTAGGTGGTTTGGTGTGTATGGAAGTCTATTTATTAAAGGGCCTTAGATGAGTATATACATATACTTTTTACTTTTTTTTATAGTTTTATCTCTACTCATTTTATTTTATAATTGTCTCATGAGAAGAAGAACAGATACAATTTCTTCATTTTCCAGGAAAAAAAAAATCTGAGGTGTAAGGAGGTTAGGGAATTTTTCTAAAATCTATAGATATCAGAATTAGGATTTGACTCTAACCCTCTGCTTCTCTGCCCCAGTCTTTTTCCAGTTTATCCTGGAGAAATTTTAAGCCCATGTGGAGACCAAAGTTGAAAAAGATGATAATTAACAAAATTCATTTGTTGTTTGGCACAATAGTTTTTAAATATGTGGTTGAAATTCACCAGTAAGTGGTAGGTCTGTAGGCATTTAATTCATTTGAGAATGTATTATATATTTTGGTTAAGTCAGCATGGTCATATTGATTTTAGAGTTATTTACATTGACAAATATTTTAATAGTTTATCGTGTGTGCTTGTATATGTGTATAGTCATAGTATTTTTTTTTTTTTTTTTTTTTTTTGCGGTACGTGGGCCTCTCACTGTTGTGGCCTCTCCCGTTGGGGAGCATAGGATCCGGACGCGCAGGCTCAGCGGCCATGGCTCACGGGCCCAGCCGCTCCGCGGCATGTGGGATCTTCCCGGACCGGGGCACGAACCCGTGTCGCCTGCATCGGCAGGCGGACTCTCAACCACTGCACTACCAGGGAAGCCCAGTATTCTTGATTATATAGTTGCAAGCAAAGGAAAATCATTAGGGAATTTATATTAGTAAATTCTTAGATTTAGGTAATTTATATTAGTGTCATAGTAAACCTACACATTATACGCTTTCTTTGCTCTTTAGTCTATTTATCTAGTAATATGGTTAAGAATACAATCTGGGGCTTCCCTGGTGGTGCAGTGGTTGCGAGTCTGCCTGCCAATGCAGGGGACACGGGTTCGTGCCCTGGTCCAGGAAGATCCCACATGCCGCGGAGCGGCTGGGCCCTTGAGCCATGGCCGCTGAGCCTGAGTGTCCGGAGTCTGTGCTCCGCAACGGGAGAGGCCACAACAGTGAGAGGCCCGCGTACCACAAAAAAAAAAAAAAAAAAAAAGAATACAATCTGGGTGTTTACTAAGTAGCTGGCTAATGGTTTTAATACTGCTTAGAGCTCACCTTTATGTTTCCAAAACCATCATGGCATGAACAAACATTTGGAACACTTGTCCTAAGAGTTCTCAGATTTGCATGTAAGGGTATGGCAACTTAATAGCATCTAGAGAGGGTCTCATAGCAAATGTCATTTCTTAGGAGCAGCAAGTTGAAACTTGCAAATAGCTTCAGAGGTATTCTATAAAATATGGTCATAGGCCCTGAATAGTTCAAAATTAGATTCTAAATTTTATTTGAAGGTAAAGAGGTTAAAAGTAGCTCTACTATAAACCAGTGATTCTAAAGATGTGTCCAGAGGTGAGGAGCACCTGGAAAGCACAGTTATCTTTGTGGAGTGTTTTTATATGTGTATATATATATACATATATAATCACATGGATTAGAAATCATTTAGCTAACCCATTATATATGTAAAAATTACCGTGAGCCACATGCAAAAGCGTGGTCAAAATAAACATGACCAGCTGTTTCTGGAAGTTATCCATGTATAGGTCCTTTTTAATACTCATTCATTCAAAATCATTTATTGACCATGTCTGTGTGCCAGGACAAAGGGACTAAGATTGCCCTCAAGGAGCTTTGTGAGGCAGTAGAACATATATTTGGTGGTGATGATGATGATGCAGAGGTAGTGATTCATGGAGTGCTCTGCACGCCCCAAAGAGCCCCAGCTGTCTTCATAGCTACTTCAACACTCTCTGATCTCATGCTTCCCTTTATACTCTTTTTGACATATTTGAGTGCCAGGTACTGTGAATACATCTGTGCACAAGGCAAACATCTCTGTTCTCATGGTGTTTAAACTTAAGTGGGGGGAGCAAGAAAAAGAAATAAATGACTGTATAATTACTGTTATGAAAAGTATCATGTAAGAGGAGATCAAAGGGAGAGGGAGAGGGCAGGTAGTAGTCTGTCTAGATCAGAAGAGGAGGCCTCCTTGAGGGGTCACTTATCAGTCATCTTCCAGAGAATAGAAACCACCTAGAAGACTGGGGGAGGAGCACTCCAGGCAGAAGGAGGGGTGCCTGCCTTCGCCTTGAAGACCTTGGGTGTTTAGTGCCCTTATCTGAGGTCTTGGTAGTGACAATGGAAGGAATCTGTAGAGAAAAACTGGGATGGAAGAAAAGAGAGGGTTTTTTCACTCTGCAGCCCTGAGAGCAAGGAAATAGGAAAAAATAAAGGTGTTTCTACTCCACAAGCTTGTAAACCATTTGAGAACAATAGCCATGATTATTTATCCTTAAATTCACATTGTCTGGTAGAGTGCTTGACACATAGTAGGTGTGCAAAAAACATTTGTTGACTCAAGTGACTGATTAATTGTTCCTTATGTATTAGAATTTTTTTTCTACAATTAGGGTAAAAATTCCTTTGAGGACGAGAAAAATATCATATACATCTATTTAGTGTTAAGTGGTAACAGTAAATGGAATCTAAAATAGGCTTGTCTTCCTTCTTGAATTTCTCTGTTCAGTTTTACAAAAATGCATCTGAAAGAGTATTTATACTCTCAAAAGATTAACATTTTTAAGTTGCCTATGAAGTTAGCTGCCACAAGTCATGTCATTTTAATATAATTCTTGAAAAAACTCAGCATGGAAGCTAGCTTTCCAGATCTATATTTGCACAGAGTTTCTCCTAAGTATTTTTTTTTCCAGCTTGAGATATAATTGCTGTATAACATTGTATAAGTTTAAGGTGTACAATGTGTTGATTTGGTGCATTTATATATTGCAGATGATTGTGTTAGCTAACACCTGTGTCAGGTTACATAATTACCATTTCTTTTTTTTGTGGTGAGAACGTTTAAGATCTACTCTTAGCAACTTTCAAGTATATAATACAGTATTATTAACTGTAATCACTTTGCTGTACATTAGATCCCCAGAACTTATGCGTCTACTACCTGGAAGTTTGCACTCTTTGACCAACATCTCGATTCCTTTTCCCCAACCCCATCCCCTGGTAACTGCCATTGCGGTCTCTGTTTCTTGCGTTTGGCTTTTTTAGATTCCACATATAAGTGATAGAATATAGCAGGGGTCCCCACCCCCTGGGCCTTGGACCACTACTGGTCTGCGGCCTGTTAGGAGCCGGGCCACACAGTAGGAGATGCGCGGTGGGCGGGTGAGCGAGCAAAGCTTCATCTGCCGCTCCCCATCGCTCCCCATCGCTCGCGTTTCTGCCTGAACCATGGCTCGCATTACCGCCTGAACCACCACAGCCACCGCCCCCCATCTGCCTTCCGTGGAAAAATTGTCTTCCACGAAACTGGTCCCTGGTGCCAAAAAGGTTGGGGACTGCTGGCATATAGTATTTGTCTTTCTCTGACTTATTTCACTTAGCATAAACGCCCTTAAGGTCCATCCAATGTTGTTGCAACTGGCAGGATGTACTTTCTGGTGGTTGAATAATATTTCATTGTGTGTATACCACATCTTTATTCCTCTATTAATGGACACTTAGGTTGTTTCCATATTTTGGCTGTTGTGAATAATGCTGCAGTGACCCTGGGATCATAAGCCTTTAACTTGTTTTTGATAAATCAGTAACAATCATAGAGATAATAACTTAACTAATTGAAAGGCCAAAAAAAATCAGTCATTACAAGCTCATAAAATATTTATATAAGGACTTCACTAATATGGGCAAACTAATATATATGATAGAAGCTCCTCTGAAGCTTGGGATATGTAGTTATTTGGGGTTATTTTCCGAAGGCTGTTAATAAACCAAGTAAAACTCAAAGCATATTTTAGTGCTAAGAGCCTAGATTTAGTAGACTCTGCACTCATTTGTAGAAAACAGCATAGCAAGTAGTAATAGAAGGCCCTTAAAGTAATTATGCAGATATTCACATTTATATGTTTTATAAAATTATTTACTTTTACATGTAAATGTAAATAAAACAAGTCATCCATCTCTATAATATAAAGTCTTTTGATTTTGAGTTATTTAGTGATATGGATGTCTATTGTTTTCATATCCTCAGAAAGAAGTATAGAGATCCTGTTTTGTTAGTCAATCCATTCTTGTAACCATTCTCCATTTAAAAATATGTTTTGCACATTTTGCTGTGATGTCGAAGACCTTTGGAGCAATAACTTAAATCTGTTTTATCTGTTTAATCCAAACTTAATCTGTTTAAATTAGTATAATCTGATAATTATTTTTATTAATCCACATTCTAAGCTAGTTGAAAAGTAGTCACCTGCATGGCATTCTCAACACCCTTACATATGATTGCGTATAGCCTATTGTGATAAATAATAGAGCAGAGGAGCACATGTGAAAAAAGGCTTTATGGTTTAGTTGGAAAAACCTTAAGGCAGGAGTCTTAATTCAAATTTTAGCTCTGTTGCTGCTATATAGAAGGCAGAAAGTCCCCATCCATTACAGCATTTGGATTCAATAGTCTGAGTTAGTTAATTCAGTTACTTAAGCTTGGTATAAATGAAGCCCACGTCACTGATCTTGAAATCATATGTGATAGCTTCACACAAACAAAAACTCTTTCCAAGTCACAGATTACAGAAGAGGTGTTAGAGCAAAAGGGAAACTTAAATTTGTGGGATGGTTATGTTCAAATCTGTCACTGTTACTAGAAAAACAACACAAAGCACGTATCCTACTGGCAGTGATTTTAGTTGTATCATCTTTCTATTGCTAAAGTGGTGACTCTTGCAGAACTAATCTGCAGTTGGAGTACAGCCAGTCTTCATCAACTTGGCCAATAAAGTTGGTTCTTGGAGTTACTTTGGCTTCCATCCAGGCTGAGCAGGCAGGCTTTAGAGAGAAAACCAAAAAAGCCTGTCTTGTTAATAGCCAATCAATCAGTAGTAGACTAAGCTATTATTAATTCGGAGGTATATTCTCTTATCATCTCCCCCTTTTTAAAGTTTGTTTGCATAATACTTCTGGTTAGGGCCTTTACGTTTGCATATTATTTACACAGCTCACATATACATTAAATAAATGAAGTTAGTAATGATGATCTGCCTCAACTAAAAAGCAATAATAGTTGCAAGTAAAATTTTGTTCATTCTACAACTCAAACTTTTAAGTAATTTGACGTTATGTCTTTTGACTCTGGCCTTACCTTTAAAAACAAATTTAAACTGAAATGCAAAAGTTCTCTGATTCTGAGTATTAAGTAATGGTCAATTAAATTATTTATTACAATTGGTTTCTAAAAAAATGAAAAGTTTTCATGACAAGAAATTGGAAAACAGATTTTACTTTAAAATTATCCACATATTTCTACTCAATTTTAGCTTTTGCAAAATCTCTGTTAATAGCATCTTTTCCATTCTGCTAGTACTGAGCGAGATTTCTATTTTATTTATTTAGTTTTTCCCCAACAATACTAAATATTGTGCTGAACAATTTTTAGCATGGATTTTCTTTGTGACCTACTTTGCAAGGAAACAGAGGCATCTTAGCATCTAAAAATCAAATTATGGATAGACAGATAAAAATATTCATTTCTGTCTTGAATAAAGTATGATGATTATAATGCTATTACCCTGTAAATAAAAGAACAGCCTCAATATTAATTGCTCTCACTCTTTGTAAAAGATAGATGTATATTCATAAGAGATAAAAGGAACATAATTCTTCGTATGTAAGGTTGTTTCCCTGAAGACATCTCCCCAATAGGATAATCTAACATCGTTCTCTGAATAAGTTTCCAAAGAAAGTTTTTAGTCACTGACCAGTTTTTATAAGAGGGAAACCAACACAATTATTGACTTGCCTGAAGGCAGTAGATGCACAGTATCTCAAGGCAGTATCACCTTGAGTAAATTCTTTTCTTTTCTCATTTATGAACTAGCAGTAGGCCCACTAAATAGCTTTTTCTCCCTTCCCTTACATCCAGCATCCAACCCTCTCAAATTCACTGATGGTAGGGAAAGTATGATTTACATTAAAATATTTTAAACACCTATAAAGTAGTTTGAGCCTTTCACAAATAAATATCTTTGAGCAAGAAGTTGGTATCCACGCCTACTTTACTTTAAAGAGAATAGGCTGCTTTACGTTTTCAAAGGGAATCTCTTTAAAGGTTTTAGAGGTCGAAGAGGTAGGGAGTTGCAGTGAGAGTAAAAAGGGAAAATGAAATTGGGACCTCCCTGGTCCCTTCACCTTGTATCTCCATTCCTTGACCACAGGTACTTTAAGGCACATGGCAGAGACCACAGACATTACTGTGCCAGGCAGGCCGTGTGCAGATGTTAGCAGATACTATAGTATGAAGCCATCTCCAGTGAAAGCTACTCTAGCACATAGATATGCTTTCATTACTGCTAGAAGCACAGTTATGGGTGGTAGGGGATTTCTAAGGGCCTCTTTTTAGTGGGTTTATGGGTCCCTCCATTTTAGTGAATAAAAACAGGCCTAGGGCTAGACTTTTTGTGTCCTCTGAAGTCAAATGGGAAACTCTGCATTGAAGTGCATTATGTTTTTATGAGGTAAACATAATAGCATAGTTCAAATTCAGATTTCACCTTCTCTTCTCACCCCTCACAATCAGAAAGCAACCTTACCACTTTATGAGAATCATTTTTGTTAACTTATTTTCTCACTCCTTCATTAGCTTGATAAATTTATTCTGAGGTCTACACCAAAGGTTTAAACTTATAAATAATACATCTATTTTACCTAAGGGTGACAGCAGAAATCATGGAGTGCACACCTGATGTGGTTTCACTTGAATTATATCTGCTTAAGTTATTTACATCACTAATCAAAAATATCTCCCTTAAAATATTTAATGTTAAATCTTTTTAGCTTTATAGCTTACTGAAGATTCTTTCAGGATTCTTTATTGCCTGTACATGTACAAAAGGCACTAACATATGACGGTTAGGTGCTTTCTTCAAGGGTACTTTTATTTGGGCTGTTTATTCTTCAAAATTAATGAGGAGAGTTAGTATTAATCCTAATTTTACAGATGAGGAAGCTGAGACCCAGTGAGGTTAGATAACATGCCTAAAGTGTCCTATAACTAGCAAATGGCTAGAGCCATAATTTGAACCATGTCAACAACAGAGTCCTGAGCCTGTGCCTTTTTTAAATTGAGATACAATTGACATATAACATTGTATTAGTTTTCAGTGTATCTGAGCCTATACTTTTAATCACTGTTTCACAGTTGGTTCTTGCTTAATGTGTACTTTTAACAGAATTCTTCACAACTTAGAAATTTCTATTTATAGACTGATACAGACATGCATTATACATTTGGAAGTAATTTTCTTCAGATTAATTTCATAACTTCCTCAGAAAAGTCAGTGGTATTTCAGTTTCTTTACCAGAACTAAGGAAAATTCTGTAGTTTATCTGATTCCAGATGCCTTTGATAAGACACACTATTATTTATATACTACCAAGAAAAAACATTGTCAATTAAACTGACTATAACAGCACTTTCAGGTATATTTAAACATAGATATTAATATATCTATGTAACACTTTTGTACATGTGTAATATATGTAAAATAAATGGTTTAAGATGATCCTTTAATTTCATCATATTAAGAATCCAACTCTTCAATTCACTTTCTGATTCTATAATTTATGTCCAGTTTTTCAACTCAGTATCATCTTTTGGAGCTGTCAATAACATTAGTGATACAGTGTTTCTTTAAAAACTACTTTACTCTTGTCTCTGAGATTTTCTTCCAAACCACTGTTTATTAAAAGCTTTAATACTTAAATTCCATTTCACTTCTAAAAACTGTGTTTCCCAATTATAACCATGTGATTTCCAGTTCACCACAGGGCTGTCTTTAAAACTTTATTGGCAAATATATCTTCATCTGTTTACCAGTAGCGATCACTTTCTATATTGTATGTTAATCCAGACACACCAGGCTCTGTGCAAAGATAATGGATTGTGAGGCAGAGAAGGAATCTGAGCTGGAAAGTAAAATTTGGGAGATTATCAAGGCAAACATTGAAAGCAATGGTCAGAGGAGGCAGCTTTTAGACGCAGGTGCCAACAGGAGGGTAAGGAACAGAGCAAAGGGAACATCTGATAAGAAGGCCCCAAGGATAAGCATAAAGATAAGGAAGGAAGTTGCCAAAATTCCATTCAGCTTTGAGAGGCACCTTGTTAAGCATTTAGGCAAATTGGGGCTTTCAGCCATATCTAGTAGAAAAATTCTTAGTATACTAGGTTCTTTAACTATCATTTATACACAATGCAAAATTACTGTTTTCATTTAAGAGGTATTTCTTTGCTCTAAAAGGATAACTTACATTGTATTAAGAAAAACAAATTTCGATCCAAACTGTTGAAGAAGGCCTTAGTTTCTCAGTGGCACTAGCTTGGGGCCAATAGGCGGGCATGAGAGCACCTGGCCCAGAAGTGGCACACAAATAGGTTGAAGGCCATGGTGGCTGCAACTGCATCCACAGGTGTGGAGAGGGAGTGAGGAGAGAAACCAACAGGCAGGTCCTGAGACAAGGCAGTATTGTGGGGTGCTCACATCAGCCCTCCTACTTTCATAGTTAGGGAGTGACCTCACTACCAAGATTAATGTCAAGAAGTAAGCCTATTGCAACCTAATCTTAAATCCTCTTTTAAAAGCTTATCTGGATATTTTTCACAGTTCTACATAATTAACATGCTTATTAGGAAATATATATCAATACAAGGGGCTACCATTCCAGAGACTCTGATGGTGGATCCTGGGCCCTGGAGGCATGGGAGAGAGGCATCTTTCTTCAATGCTATAACTGATGATTCACATAGAGGATTCACTCCACAGGTTAAATAAGTGCATTGTTGGGCTTCCCTGGTGGCGCAGTGGTTGAGAGTCTGCCTGCCGATGCAGGGGACGCAAGTTTGTGCCCCGGTCCGGGAAGATCCCACATGCCGCGGAGCGGCTGGGCCCGTGAGCCATGGCCGCTGAGCCTGCACGTCTGGAGCCTGTGCTCCGCAATGGGAGAGGCCACAACAGTGAGAGGCCCGCGTACCGAAAAAAAAAAAAAAAAAAAGTGCATTGTTTGTGCATAAGATTCTTATTTTGTTAGACAGTCTATTTGTTAGATAGTACTTTTGAAGTACTTTTTCTTCTAGATTTTATGTAACTAATTTAATGAAGTTTACTACTTTCTTGCAGAACTCTGACATTAGATGAAGGAAAACAGTAAAATTCCAGTTTAAGGAACCTTTCAAATGATGTTTTTGGAGTGTTTTGAACTCCTTCATCTGACTTCTAGATCTCAAGCCAACAGGAAATCAGCTGGTCCTTCTTGAAGGGAAACTCTACCAAACAGTCACAAGAATAAAGAATTATTTTGCCCTTTACTCCAGCATTCAGACATGAGATCATAGTTGTATTTCAGTATATCTTCTGACTCACCGGTGTCTCCAGCTAAGCAATTTCTTTGCAAACAGTTAATGTGAAACTATCAAAACTGTACCTGTAAAAAAGGACCAAATTAGTAGCCAGCGAACCCCAATATTTTTTTAAAAAAACAAGTGTTCTGAAATGTAAAATGCTAACTTAAAACGTTGGTATCAGAATTAATCCCAAGATATTCCTTACCACTAAAAATCAAAAATGTGATACCTTAGGCTTGTAGACTTAAGCAAGGAACATTGTTTTTGCAAACTTGCGAAAGTGTGCCAAGTATTTAACATTGTATGTAAGGGCTGAACACGTCTGAGATAGCTCACATGTGGAACTTCCTTCAGGACACTGTAGAATTCATTATAAACCGAAATTGTGGAAGGTATTCTAATATACTGGATGGTGAAAGGAATATATAAAGAAGCTGTAGAGAGAAAACAGGGCAGATTGACCAAAATCAAAGACATTTTATTTCCTAAGTTGTGCTCTAGAAAGACAGATTATTAGAGGAGCAGCTCATAAAGTATAGGAAGCAAGAATGTTCTGAAAGATTCAGATTTACCAACAAAGATGAAATTTTGGTTGATATGGCAAAATAGCCTTAACAACACATATTTATTTACCTTGGAACCAAGTATTAAAAAATGCAGAAACAAAAAACTTAGCATTGAACTGCTCTGCTATAGTATTCATTTCAGCACTATTAAGTCTCAAATTGTTATGGTTTACTGTACTCTTGTGCAACATGTGTAAAAGTATTTGATGTGACAGTTTTTTCAACATTTGTTTTTTAGTGCAATCAGCAGTACTTTGGGCTCTGCAGAGGAAATAAGAAAAAGGTTAATGGGAATTCATTGATCAGCTTATCTGTGGCCAGACATTACTACTTAATACATTAGAGGTTCAAAACATGTTCAGGGATATGAAGTAAACAAGCTATAGTATATCAAAACTTTGTTCATCTTTTTCTTTCCTGTTCCAGAGGCATTGTTTTAATTTTTTCCTGCCCAAATCAATTTTAATTATACCTTGTCTATGTCCCATTCCTTTCCTTTGTGTATATCTCTGCCTCTCTAATCCTATTTCTCCTATCTACTTCTTATCACCATCTCCAGTTGCCCTCATCTCCTTCCTTTTAATTTTCAACTCTCTTACTATGTGTCACAGCTGTTCTGTTTCCTGCCCACCCAGTCTCTTCCTATGCCAATAAATACAGACATGAGTGGAGCAGCTTAGAGACCATTCTACCCATTTTAAGAAGACCTGAGCTCCTATTATTTGTAATCCTACAAGTCATAGAAAGAGTACCTAGGAGTGCTTCGATAGACTTTTTTTTCTTTTAGTTGTATGATATTTTAATTTGAAGTATAATTTATGTGTAGTAAAATTCACCTTTTCTACTCTACAGTTTTATGAGGTTTGACAAATTTGTACAGTTGTGTACACATCAACACAAGGTAAAGAAGGGTTCAATCACCCCCCAAAATTCTCTCCTGCTGTTTTGTAGTCAGCCTCTCCCCATTATCCCCAGCTCCTAGCAACCAGTGATCTGTTTTCTGTCGCTATAGTTTTGCCTTTTCCCTAATGTCATATAAATGGAATTATACATTAAAGAAAGAATGGAATCATACAGTATGTAGCCTTTTGTTTCCTTTTTTAAAAAAACTGGGGTAAAATATATATAACATAAAATTTATCATCTTAACCATTTTTAAGTGTACAGTTCAATATTAAGTATATTCACGTTGTTGTGGAACCAATCTATAGAACTCTTTCATCTTGCAAAACTGACACATTATATACCCTTTAAACAAAAATTCTCCATTCTTCTCTTCCCCCTAGCACCTGGAAACTACCCTGCTACTTTTTGTCTTTACAAATCTGACTACTCTAGCTAACTTATATAGGTGGAATCATATAGTGTTTGTCTTTTTGTGACTAATTTATTTCACTTAGCATAATGTCCTCCGGGTTTCTCCATGTCGTAGTATGTATAAGAATTTCCTTCCTTTTTTTTTTTTTTTCTTAAAGTTTTTGTTTGTTTGTTTGATTTGGCTGTGTTGGGTCTTCATTGCTGTGCGCGGGCTTTCTCTAGTTGCGGCGAGCGAGAGCTACTCTTCATTGCAGTGTGCGGGCTTCTTATTGCAGTGGCTTCTCTTGTTGCAAAGTGCGGGCTCTAGGCACGTGGGCTTCAGTAGTTGCAGCACGCAGGCTCAGTAGCTGTGGTGCCCGGGCTTAGTTGCTCTGCGACATGTGGGTCTTCCTGGACTGGGCTTGAACCCGTGTCCCCTGCATTGGCAGGCGGATTCTTAACCACTGTGCCCCCAGGGAAGTCCCAATTTCCTTCCATTTTAAGGCTCAGTAATAGTCCACTGTATGTATGATGTATGTACCACATTTTGTTTATCCATGCATCAGTGGATTCTTGGGTTGCTTCTACCTTTTAACTATCTTGAATGATACTGCTATGAACATTGTTATGCAAATATATTTTAGATATTTACCAAGAAGTGGAATTACTGGATCATATGGTTACTCTATTCTCAATTTTTTGAGGGACTGCCATACCGTTTTCCACGGCAGCTGCCCCATTCCCACCAACAGTGCACAAGAGTTCCAATTTCTTCATATTCTCACCAACACTTGTTATTTTCTGTTTTTTTGACAGTAGCCATCCAAATGGGTGTAAGGTAGTATTTCATTTGAATTTGATTTGCATTTCCCTAATGATTAGCGATGTTGAGCATCTTTTCAAATGCTTACTGGCCATTTGTGTATCTTCTTTGGAGAAATATTTATTCTAGTCCTTTGCCCATGTTTTGATCAGGCTGCTTGTTTTTTGTTGTTGAGTTGTAGGAATTCTTCATATATTCTGGATATATGATTTGCAAATATCTTTTCCACTTTGTGGGTTGCCTTTTAACTCTCTTGATTGTATCCTTTGATGCACAGAAGTTTTAAATTTTGCCATACTCCAGCTGTATCTATTTCTTTTCTTTTATTACCTGTGCTTTCTGTGGTATATCCAAGAAATCATTGTAAGTCCAACGTCATGAAGCTTTTCACATATGTTTTCTTCTTAAGGGTTTTATAGTTTTTGCTCTTAGGCTTGATCCATTTTTAGTTAATTTTTGCATACGGTGTGAGATACAGAACTAAGTTCATTCTTTTGCATGTGGATATCCAGTTTTCCCAGCACCATTTGTTGAAAAACACTGTCGTTTCCTCATTGAATGGCCATGGCAACCATGTATGTGAAAATCATTTGACCACATATGTGAGGGTTTATTTCTGGACTCTCTGTTCTTTGGTCTGTATGTCTGCCTTTATGTCAATACTACATTATTTTGATTACAGTAACTTTGTAATACATTTGAAATCAGGAAATGTGAGACCTCTAACTTTGTTCTTCTTTTTCAAGATTGTTTTATCTGTTCAGAGTTTCTTGAGGTGCCATATAAATTTTAGGATGGATTTTTCTGTTTCTCCAAAAAGCACTGTTGGGATTTTGATAGGGATTACATTGAATTTGTAGATCACTTTGGGTTGTATTGACATCTTCACAATATTAAATCTTCCAGTCCATCTGCATGGTATGTCTTTCTGTTTATTTGTGTCTTCTTTAATTTCATTCAGCAACAATTTATAGTTTTCATTGTACAAGTCTTTCACCTTCTTGGTTAAGTTTATTCCTAAGTAGTTTATTCTATTTAATACTATTGTGAACAGAATTGTTTTCTTAATTTCCTTTGCAGATTGTTCAGTGTATATGGAATCACAACTAGTTTTTGTGTGCTGATTTTTGTATCCTGCAACTTTGCTGAACTCATTTGTTAGTTCTAACAGCTTTTCTGTGGCATATTTAGGGTTATCCACATATAAGATCATGTCATCTGCAACAGAGATAATTTCACTTCTTCCTTTCCAATTTAAATGCCTTTTATTTATTTTTCTTGCCTAATTCCTCTGGCTGGGACTTCCTGTATCATATTGAATTTAAAGTGGTGAAATAGTCATCCTTCTCTTGTTTCTGGTTTTAAAGGAAAAGGCTTCAGTCTTTCACCTTTGAGTCTGATATTAGCTATGTGCTTTTCTTACATGGCCTTTATTATGTTAGGTAGTTTCTTTCTATTCTTAGTTTATTGAGTGTTTTGAAAAATCACAAAAGGATGTTGAAATTTGTCAAGTGCCTTTCTTACATCAACTGAGATGATCACATGGTTTTGTTCCCCTTCATTCTGTTAATGTGGTATACTATATTGATTTTTGCTTTGTTGATCCACTCTTGCATTCCAGAATCTCTTTTCATTTTTAAATAGTGTCTTTCAAAGAGAATGTTTCAATTTTTATAAAATCCCTTTTCTCAGTTTTTAAAAATGGATCATCCTTTTGGTGTTGTATCTAAGAAACCTTTGCCTAACTGAGGGAGACAAAGATTTTCTCCTTTGGTTTCTTCTAGAAGTTTATAGTTTTATATTTTGAGTTAATTTTTGTATTGAATATGAGATATGAGTCAAGACTCTTTGTTTTTCCTTTTGTATGTGGTTATCCAGTTGTTTCAGCACCATTTGTTTAAAAGACTATTCTTTCTCCTTTGGATTGTCTTAGACCCTTTATAACTATCTTCATTTTAATCATTTTCAGATATTTTCCTGTCTTTCCTGTCTCCCTTGGAGATCCAGGTTTTGCTCTTGTATCATAGTCTTTCATCTGAAGAACTTTCTTTAATATTTCTTATAGTGTATGTCTGCTGTTAATGAATTCTCTCATCTATTGTTTGTCTGAAAAACTCTTTATTTCACTTTCATTTAGAGAGGTATTTTTGTTGCATGTAGAATTCTGAGCTGAGAATTGTTTTCTTTCATGACTGTCACTCCATTGTGTTTTGAATTAGTTTGTGATCAGAAACCTACTGTAATTGTTACTTTTGTTCCTCTATATGTAATATGTTTTTGAGTTTTTTGGATCTGAGGTTTAATGTCTTTTATTATTTTTTGAAAATTCTCAGCCAGATTCTCTTCAAAATATTTCTTCTGTCTTTTTCTCTCTTCTCCTTTTAGGATTCCAGCTACACATTTGTTGAACAGTTTGATATTGCCCCACATCTTGAATACCTTGTTTCTTTTTTCATTCTTTTTTCTATTTGTGTTTCAGTTTGGCTAATATCTATTTGGTTTCAAGTTCACTGACTTTTATGCAGCCATGTCACGTTTACTGATGAGCTTGTCAAAAGAATTCTTCATCTCTATTATCATGTTCTTTACTTCTAGCATTTCCATTTGACTCTTATAGTTTCCATCTCTGTTGAAATTCAACATCTGATGATACAGGGTGTCCTCCTTTTCCATTAAAACCTTTAGCATAGCTATTTTACATTCCTTGTTTGATAAATACTACATTGTGGTCATCTATGGGTGGGACTCTGTTGACTGCTTTCTCTCTTGGCAGTAGGTTTTTTCCCTTGCTTTTTGGTATGTCTTATAATTTTTTATTGAATGCCAAAAGTAAGGCATTCAATAAAGATAAATAGTATTTACTCCTGGAGATGGGCCTGACTCTTCTGCTAGGTTGTTAGTGTGAAGATTAAGCTGGTTTATTCAGGGGTTGACCTGGATTTGGAATTTGTTGTTGCTATGGTTACCATGAGTACATCACATGCTTTAAACATGTCTAGCATTATCATGTGCTTAGAGTTGGGTTTGGGTTGCTGGAAGCTTTTCTTACTGTTTCTGCTCCAACCTCAGCTTTTGGTCTTTTCTATGTACCTTTGCCTCAGAGGGGGGTCTGTCTCTTGACCTTCCCCCAGTAGAAGGTTGCTATCAGCTTGGTGGTAGGGGATAGGGTAGGTTTCTCTATTGTCCTTGTCCACCCTCAATCTTGGGCAGGCCCTGTGTCTTGGGGTATCAGGGTGGGGTTCTCTCAGTGATCCTGTACCCCTCCAAGTAGCAGACAAATTCAACCTTGTAAATCTAACAGTCTTATGCAGGAGTTTCCTGCCCCGTCCCCCAGGGTTGGAGACCTCTAATGGTCTAGGCCCTCTAGTAGTCTAGGACTGTTTTTTGTTCTTTTCACAGGGTTATAGAGTTTTATTCCCTACTTTCCCCCTAGCCATCACCGGTCTTCATCTGTGTCTGGGAGGGTGGGGGTAACAAGATTTTCTCCCCTTCTCCCAGTTATTTAAGGCTTTGTTTCCATAGAGGAAAAGAATCCTGACCATGCTTTGTGGCTTTTCCACAGTGGTGGCCTCTTCCCTCACCCAAGGATCCCTGGAACTTCTGGCACTGTGGATTTTGGGGCCCAGCACAGTGGCACGTGAATGCATTCTGGTTCACTGATGTGGAAGCTCTCCAAACCTCATCCTTTTGAGTTTTTATGGAGGCTCCATTATGTAGACATAACTGATTAACTCATTGGCCTTTGGTCATTGATTCAGTCTCCAGCCCCTCTTCCCTCCCTGGAAATCAGGGATTGGGACTGAAAGCTCCAACTCTGTTCTCATGGTTGGTTCCCTTGGCAGCCAGTCCCCCCATCTTTAGGAGTTTCCCAAAGTCACCTCATTAACATAAACTTACTTGTGGCTGAACAGGGCTTATTATGAATAACAAGACACATTTCACCTTTATGGCTCTGGATCAGTTTCAGGAACTAAGGACAAAAGACCAAATATAAAAAAGATGCTCCCATTGCTCTATTGCTTAGGAAAGTCTAAGGGTTTGGGGAACTATTGAACTAGGAAGCATGGATAAAGACCAAAATGTATGTTTATTATAAATCACAATATTACAGATATATAGTGGGTTTTTTTTAAGTTATATGTAGTATTAGTTTGTTTTCTAGGGCTGCCCTAACATATACCACAGTCTGAGTGGCTTAAACAATAGACATTTATTTTCTGTAGGCTGGAAGTCTGAAGATCAAGGTGTTGACAGGGTTGTTTCTCCTGAGACCTCTCCTTGGCTTGCAGATGCTTTCTTCCAGTGTCTTCACATGACCTTCCTCAGTGCATGTCTGTATTCTAATTCATCTTCTTATAAGGACACCAGTCATATTGGATCAGGGATCACCCTAATTAGCCCATTTAACTTAATTACCTCTTTTAAGACCCTGTCTTCAAATATACTCATATCATGAGGTATTGGGGGTTAGTATTTTAACACATTCATTCGTGAGCAGACACAATTCAGCCCATAATGCAAAGAAATGGGGAAAAAAACGGAAATGTAGAGATCATCTAGGACACTACTGTCCAGTAGAACTTTCTGTGATGATGAAAAGTTCTGTATCTTTGCTGTCTAGTATGGTAGCCACTAGTCACGTGTGGCTTTTGAGCATATGAAATGTGCCCAAAGGGACTGAGAAGCTGAATTTTTAACTTTAATTCTGAGCAATTTAAATGTAAATGGCCACATGCAGCTAGCGGCTAACATTCGACCAATACACAAATAATGACTGAAATAATTGTGATGTAGGCTGAATTCTCGAATTCTTAACGGACTTTGCTACATACAGATTGTAAAATAAAACCTAGAGAAATAAAAAATAAAACACTCTCATTTCTGTTCTTTTTCCTTTTATAAAGATGGTAATCTTACTTTATAATTGTGAAATTTTCAACAGATGTGTTTAGAAATATTCAAAATCATTTTTTCTGCTCTTTAATTTTTAAGAGGTTTGATATTTGCATGTATCAAGTATTTAAATTAGTTCAGTAAGATTTTTGTTGTCAGATTGTAGAGTCCATTTAAATAAAACTAACATCTATAGCAGAATAATTGGTAGATGGTTTAAAAATCTATAATTCAGTTAGGGCAGGTGAATCGTTGCATGGTTTACTCAGAAAATCTGAACCTGGAAAATCATTCCACAAAAGAAGAAATGGAAAGAGCTTTCTTTTTAAGGATAGAAATGGATTGTTAAATTAATAGCTTAACTTATTGTTTGATTTTGTCCTTTCATGTTTAATGAAGTTTTTTCTGTAAACTTTAGAAAATTTTTTAACTTTTCATTTAAAACTGATTTTAGACTTACAGAAAAATTGCAAAAACTGTACAGAGAATCCCCATATACCCTTATCCAGCTTGTCTTCATGTTAACATCTTACATAACCATAATATAATTATCAAAATCAGGAAATTAACATTGATATAATGCTACTAACTAAACTACAGATCTCAATTTTCACCAGTGTCCCTTTTCTGTTCTGGGAACCCATCCAGGATCCCACATTGCATTTAATTATTTCTTCTTAGTCTCCTCCATTCTGTTTCTCAAACTTACCTTTTCTTGACACTTTTGAATTGGGCCAATCAGTTATTTTGTAGAATATATATGATGTTTTTTCAAAATTGGAATGATGGCTATGCATTTTGGGGAAGAATGCCACAGAAATAATCTTGTTATTCTGATATGTCTTCTTACTGGTGATGAGCTCTAAAAATCTTGATGATTGAAATGATGCTTTCTTTTATACAATATATATTAAGATTACTATAAAATATCAATCCACCAAAACATTTGCTCTGTGATGCAAATGACTTTTTAAAACCCAAAATGCTGATTAAAGAAAGCTATTATCATCACTAGTTAATGGGATAAAGTTAGTAGAATTTCACTAATAGGAATAAACTGTTCAATAATGAGAAAGAGAAACCATCTTTTTCTTTCAAATGAGGTAATTGTTTATTCATTTGAAAGTTAAGAAGGAATTATCAAGAGAGGGGTCTTCTCACCTAATGGAATTGTCTTTGTAATAGAAAATTATCTTGGTTGAGATACTTAACTCTGGGTAACTTATAAAGTAGAACATTAGATGAGGAAAAAGGTGATTGCTTTAGTTTTGTTCTATAAGTGACACTGGAACTCTATCAGAAGTTAAGTTTTTAGAACCAGTTTCTAGGTCTAGCCTATCATATGACCTGAATTCAATTTATTGCAGCAAATTTTGTATTTAGGGCATTTAAAAATTCTGAATAAGAGGATGTAAATCAACAATTTCAAGAGAAATACTGTATTACATGTTCCAGACCTTATTAACATTGAAGCATCCTCATATGTTTTATATGAAGGAATGAAATTGTACTTCAGGCTTTGACACTCTTAAAAAATATAGTACGTTGTTAGGTTTTGTTTATAGATGTTTTTCAAGATATAGTGTTTATTCCTCAAAAGAGAATGGGTAGAATCTCTTCTGTAGATACTTGTATCTGTCATAAAGAAGGGAACTCTTCCATATTAAGCCTCCTACTTTGGTAGCTTTTATATTTCTTTACTTGGTAGGTTTTATTCACTAGGAACATTTCAGTGAAATACTTGTGTTTTTATTCTTTTTGGGTTGTTTTTGAAACATTCATGGATTATAAACCAAATAATAGGAGTGAGTACTTCTGTCTCTTCAATGTAACAATATTGAGCATAATGGGTAGAATTTTCTTTTATTTTAGTTCAGCAATCAGCAAACATTGGGAGGCTGAACTGGCTACCCTCAAAGGAAATAATGCCAAACTCACTGCAGCCCTGTTGGAGTCCACTGCCAATGTGAAACAATGGAAACAGCAACTTGCTGCATATCAAGAGGAAGCAGAACGGCTGCACAAACGGGTAAGTTCAGGGCTGCTATCGGTAAGGATTTATGGCTAACATTTTCTTGATCAGAGGAAATTTACATGTAGATTCAGCACAGGAACATCCACGGAGATTTTTGTTGTTTATCAAAACATATATATGGTTTGTATTATATGTTTATTGGTTAAGAAAAATATTTTCTGCAGTTTAATGGGAATGAAGAATATACAGCTTTTGGAGTCCAAACACCTGATTTCAAATTCCTGTTGTGCCACTTATTAGCTGTCTGACCTTTGGTAAGTTATTCCCCACTTTCTACTCAGTATTCTCATTTATGAAATAGGAATAATAACATAGACTCTGTACAATTCCTGTGAAAATTGAGATACTGAATTGACATGTAATTCCAGAGTTAATGATAATGCTTTTATTATTTTATTTTGTTGTTTCTTAAAGAAACAACAGTAAATTTGAAAAATACAGATAGAAAATTCTTTATAAAAGTTGGTAACAATACAAATATGGAGCAATAAAAGAAAAATCAGACATCACGATACCATTAATATCAGAAGACTAAACAATTACTTAATAAAGAATTATTTTATTCAGAGCATTTGCATTCACCCAATAGGAAGCAGATGCCACTAGTTTCTGTTTTTCAAACAGCTGCCAAAGAAGTGAACCCCATAGACAAGAGGAAATGGACTTAGAGCACAGTTTGAGGAGTGTACTTAGTGGACCAGGATGACCGGGGAAGTAAGATAGAAGTTGAGTAGAGACAGGAGGGAGAGTAAGAACCCTGAGTAAACACCATTCTATCCTAAGTATAAAAGTCAACTCCTGAGAGGGAAAGAGGGAAGTTGTTGTTTAATGAATATAGTGTTTCCATTTTGCAAGATGAAAAGCTCTGGAGATCTGTTTCACAACAATGTGAATATACTTAACGCTGCTGAACTGTACATTTAAAAATGGTTAAGATGATAAACTTTTACTGTGTTTTTTATTGTTTTTTACCACAGTAAAAAAAATTAACTTAGGACAACTGATTCATAATCCAAAAAACATTCATTGAGAAGCTGTCCTTTTTATGTATTCCCTGCCCTTGAGGAATTTTTGCTTTAAGTAGGCAATTGAATTTTAAAGAATTTAAGAAATGAAGTATTTTTATTTACTCACATAATTACAATTTCCAGTGCTCTTCTTTCCTTCCTGTAGGTCTGAATTTCCATCAGGTACCATTTCCCTTCAGCCTGAGTAACCTCCTTTAGCATTTTTTATATATATTTATAAATATATATACATATATATTTTGTCTTTACTACAGGTTGTGTTTTCCTATTTCTTCACATGTCTAGTCATTTTTGGTTGTATATTGGATATGGTAAATGAGATAATGTTATAGAGCCCATAGATTCTGTTATCTTTTTCTGAATATTCAGTGTTGAATTTTGTTTCAACAAGCAGCTAAATGACTTGTATAGTCATCCCTTGGTATCTGAGGGAGATTGGTTCCAGGACCACCCCCCACCTCCGCCACCTCCTGGATACCAATATCCACGAGTGCTCAAGTCCCTTATATAAAATATAAAATGGCATAGTACATTCGTCCCTTTGTATCCACAGGTTTCACATCCACCGTGGGTAAGGAGGGCTGACTGTACTTTGAAGTTTGGGAGGTATAGACTTACGCTTTACTAGTTGGTTTATTTCCGTTTTGTTCTTAATTCTAGGGTGAATCCTTGAGTCCTGGAAAATCTTTATTTCTAAGGCATAACCCTTCTGGGGTTTCAGTGGGAAGCTTAAGGTGCTTGCTAAGACCAAATTTGGTGGGACTCTAACCTCAAAGTGTATTCTCTGTGGTGAGCACTACCACAGCTTAGCTCTTTCAGCCTCTAGCTTCTCTCCCATACTGCTGAACTCCTTGGATTCCTACTTTTACATGTTCAGTTCAGAAGTCAGGCAAAGATTTAAGGGGTGTCTATATGCTTTTTAGAGGTCTTTTTTTCATACAGTTCCCTGAATTTCTAGGTGCTTAAGCTGTTCTGAGGCATCCCCAACTCCTCAGACTCCTTGAGAAAATAAGATCTCAGGTTTTTGCTTGAGTTCTAGTCAGGCAACTCCCAGACTGCACAGTGCCTTCAGGCAAAAAGATGTGTAAATGTGTATCTCACCCAGTATGATGCTTTCTTTCAGTCTTTTGTCCAATTTGGTCATTCACCAGGGCCTTCTAACAGTTGATGTTTACATTTGCCCGTTATTTGCAATTGTTATCTGAGGGAAAGGTAATCCAGTAAAAGCTACTCCATCATTATCAAAACTAGAACTCCTCGTGAGGAATATACTACCTAATTGAGCAAAGAAAACTAATATATATTAAACAATAAGGAAATAATTCCCAAGATTTTTGAACAGATGTTCAGTGTTGTGGACCAGAGGTCAGGAGAGCCTTGAGCACTTGAGTAGATAGGAATGGCTTTCTAGAGAAGTGCATTCTGACCTGAGAGTTGAGGGTTTGGTTAGTTTTGAATGGTTTTCAAAGATAAGAGAAGACATTCTAGTTAAGTCAACAAGATGGATATGAGCATGGTTTGTTCTTAGGACAAGGAGATTTGCCTGCTTTTAGATGAAAGTGCATAACTAGATGTCTTGGGCAATGAGATGTTTAAGTAGTTTGTGGCTAGTTTATGGAGGACCTGAGAGTTTAGATTTGATGCTATGAAAAAGATGAGCCATTGAAAGGCTTTTATTGGGACAGTCACACAATGAAAGATGGATATTAGCAGTTTGCAGAAGAGATTAAAAATAGACAAAGGATATAATTAGGTCCACTGGCAGGTCATTGTTTTTGTTTACACCTGGATGATAAGGGTCTGCACAAGGCTATTAGAGCATGAATAGAAAGCAAGAATGTGATATGAGAGGTAGAGTGACAGAATATGGAGGTTAATTCAATACTTGGAAAATGTGAGGGAGAGAGATTTGCTGTTTCCTTAGTAGTCTACAATTTATTATATTCTAGTCAATCAAAATGTATGAGATCCTGACATGTGTAAAGAGCTTTGATAAGGTGTGTGTGTGTTAATGTTGACTTCTGTCTATTTTGACTGTTTTGGGATGGTATAACTTTTAGGGATAATGCTGTTCTCTGTTCTCTCAAAAAAATAGCAAGTGCACATTAGAAGTTATGTTGCTCTCTGGACCCTCAGTAAATTTGTATTGAGTAGAGAATTGTTCTCTTTTGCTCTGAGAACAAATTGATGTGAAGATATTCTAGTATCAAATGATTTAAGTTGTATTTTAAGCATATCTTTTCTTCCAGATTCCTCTACATTTTAGAAATGTCTTCGAAAAATTTTTTCACTTCTGCAAGGCCAGTTTTCAGAACCCATATTTAATTTGAAGGCTACAGATGGAGGGCAGATGGCTGATTTTGAACTTGTTTTCAGAAGAAATTTTTAAAGAAGACTTTCATTACAAGGGTTCTCTACTGTCATTAATCACTTAATTTAAGTTTTCCTAACCTTTTCATGCCAAGTCTAATTATTTCCTTTGGTCTTTTTCCTTAGTCCTAAATTGATTTTTCTTTTAATTTTTAAATTTTATTTATTTATTTTTGGCTGCGTTGGGTCTTCATTGCTGCGTGCAGGCTTCCTCTAGTTGCAGCAAGCAGGGGCTACTCTTCATTATGGTGCGCAGGCCTCTCATCGTGGTGGCTTCTCTTGTTGCGGTGCACGGGCTTCAGTAGTTGCAGCACACAGGCTCAGTAGTTGTGGCTCTCGGGCTCTAGAGTGCAGGCTCAGTAGTTGTGGCACAGGGGTTAGTTGCTCCATGGCATGTGGGATCTTCCCGGACCAGAGGTGAAACCTGTGT
The DNA here is from genome assembly GCF_002837175.3 of Physeter macrocephalus. Lineage (NCBI taxonomy): Eukaryota > Metazoa > Chordata > Mammalia > Artiodactyla > Physeteridae > Physeter > Physeter macrocephalus. Next base: position 80,304,356 of record NC_041221.1, on the reverse strand, counting down.
CCCCTGCATTGACAGCGGATTCTTAACCACTGTGCCACCAGGGAAGTCCCCTAAATTGATATTTTTAAAGAATCAATTCTATTCATTATACCGTGTCAATATTTCTCAAAATTAATTTTGATATATTGATTCAAAATTCATTAGTCATCTATCAGGGACTTAAATGTCTTCAGCAAGAAATCCTTTGAAATTGTCATGTAATTTAATCTGTGTTCTCATTTAATTTTAGGTTACTGAGCTTGAATGTGTTAGTAGTCAAGCAAATGCGGTGCATACCCATAAGTCAGAATTAAATCAGACAATACAAGAATTGGAAGAGACACTGAAAGTGAAGGAAGAGGTATTTGCTACTTCTCACTTGTCTGTAATCTCACTAAAATATGTGTACAAACATTACAGTCTATGTCAGATTTAAAGGTACTTTATGCAGTAAGGTCAGGTTGTGGGGTATTTTTATTTTTTTATTTATTTTTTATTTTTTTCGGTATGCGGGCCCTCATTGTTGTGGCCTCTCCCGTTGCGGAGCGCAGGCTCCGGACGCGCAGGCTCAGCGGCCATGGCTCACGGGCCTAGCCGCTCTGCGGCATGTGGGATCTTCCCGGACCTGGGCACGAACCCGTGTCCCCTGCATCAGCAGGCGGATTCTCAGCCACTGCGCCACCAGGGAAGCCCTGTGGGGTATTTTTAGGATGAAATTTTTCTTGAGTGATATTAAGCTTGTTCATATTTTTCCCATCCCTGTGTCTGTTGTTATGAACTACAGTGAGGCAGTCAGACTGAGATACTGCCTCTTGCCCTCTGTATGAGAGTTGCATTCATACAATCAACAGAAAACCATTAGAAGTTAAATGAATTTTACAAGCTGTTCCTTTGTCTAGTTTCCAGTCAAAAGATTTAATATCCCAGGAAAGAATTATATCCACAAAGCTTGAAGCAACCTTAAAATGTTCAGACTGCTGTTTCTAAGCAGTGCTGTACCAAAGCAACCAAGCTGATTTGTTGCTTAAGATTATGCTCTACTAGACAACATACCCATAAAGATGAATTTACCCCTTGAAATCAGTATAAAGGAATGTTTTTTAAGTCATCTTTTTTCTAAGGACTGGGACAATAATTTCAGGGAAAAATAAGGCCTTCTCTTTCCTTGATATAGTTAAAATATTGTTGAAGACATTGCTCTACTTTTTCTAGGAAATAGAAAGATTAAAACAAGAAATTGATAATGCCAGAGAACTACAAGAACAGAGGGACTCTTTGACTCAGAAACTACAGGTGAGCTATAATAAAATTTTTTATTCATTTCTGCATAAATGAGAGTCATCAATCATTCTTTCACTTAGTAATGACTTTTTTTCTGCAACTCCATTTTGTAGGTTATTGGTCACTTTTCTTTTCCAGGACTTCTGATTCATGCCTCATCATTGATTTTTCAAAAATTACTTGATAACTTCATCTACGTAGCTTATCATCATAGACGGTCATTTTATAAATTGTCTTTAGTAAATTATTTTAGAAACGTCTACTTTTTAACATAAAAAGTACTCTGAACTTAAAGAAAATTTCTCAGATGGATTATATTCAGTTTTGGAATTCTGCTCATTTTTTTTCACTCTGAAATAATGTATGAATTACAGCAGTAGTTGTGCTCTAATGGAAATCAAGGTAGTGTTCTTTTTCTTTCTTTGCCCTAACTAATTTTACTCACTTTTCTCTGCATAAATAGTATGCTTCCTGACTCTAATTCACATATACATATCCTTTGTCAGTGGTAATCAGCCTTGGTTGGGGAAGATTTCTCAAAATTACAACCCAAATCTCCTGCTGCCAGCTCAGGCACTTTTCTTATACCCCATGACCTCAAGAAGGGTTAGGACCACTTCAGGGTTTGGAATAGTTATAAATGTATGTATAAAGTGATGAATTTGGGACAAAGGGTGATAAGTGGGACCTGAAAGCCTAGGATTGGAAAGAGTACCTAGATTATTATAAGAATGACCAACATTTATTGAGTGCTTACTATGTACCAGATACTGTGATTTACTTATATGATGCATTTAATCCATAGAACAGTCATATGAGGAAACTAAGGCTTGGATAAGTTAACTTGTCCAACCTACATTTAAATGAGCGCAAGTTCTGTAACAGAGACCCTTCATAAAACAAACAGTTTCTTTATATGAAATGAGATATTTCCTTCTTTCTCTCCCATCACTGACTTTCAGCAGTCTGGGAAAAATGAAGCTGCTTGTTTTGGTCTGCCCTATTAAACAGTGTTCCTATATTTAACCATTTGTGTAGATTAGTGGTTCTCAACTGGGGGTAGTTTTGTGCCCCAGGGGATATTCAGCAATGTGTGGAGACATTTTTGATTTTCACAGCTAGGGTAGTGGAATTGATATTTAGTAAATTGAAGCCAAGGTTGCTACTGAACATTGAATTATCCAGCCCAAAATTTCAAGAGTGCCAAAGTTGAGAAAACCTTGGTGTAGAATTAAAATATGAAACATGTAAGCAGGTAATCAGGGCTGGAAGAAATGGGGGAAATGCAGACTAGTTTTGTCTTTTGTTTTGGTTTGGCTCCCATTGTTTAATTACTTGCTTTGATACAGGCAGTTGCTAAGAACTTACATATATTAGCTCTAACTCTCACAGTAACAGGTGTGGTATCCCCATTTTCAAAGAGAAGGCAGCAGTTTAGAGGTGTTAACAAGTTTAATTAAAGCACTTAGAAAGTAGTGAAGCCTAGATTTGTTTTGATTCTAAAATCTCTGTTCTTTCTGCATTACCACACTGTTTCAGCAGCCAAGCATCCAAGCCATCCCTAACAATTCTTGGGAGATTTTTTTTTCAGTTATGTATACATTTACATTGTCCCAGAGAAACCAAGAAATGATTTATTCATATCAAACTTCTAAGTGTATTTCATCATTGATTGAGCAGTAATTGAATCTTACAACTGGCACCTAGAATTGTGACTGTCAATTCTTACCTGTTCTTTCACTGAATATCAAAAATACTTATCAAGACAGCCTACCTGGAATAGGACAGAGAAACTTTCAGAAAACCTAAGGGTGAATTCTAAAAGGCCAAGCCACAGAAATAACCTGTATTTTTTCCAATTTGAAGAAAGTTCCTCCTTTATAGCCTGGCCCCTCCTACCTAAACATCTGCTTGTCAAAAGTTCCAACACTCTTGAACCTCCATTCATAAATTCAGTCCAAAAAATTGGGATCATTAAATATTTGGAATGGTAGAGGAACTTTGAAATTGCAGTGCATGGATTTGGATTGTAGGTATGGATATGGATAAAAAAATTGTAGTTATGGGTAAATTAAAAATAGTATGATATGATTTTTCCAATTTGCAAGTGTTTTTTTCCTCAAATGTCAATGTAACATATGCTCATTGTAAAAAATTTAGAAAAATGTAATTTAGCAGGGAAAAGAACCCCATAATCCCATCATCCTAAGGCCAAGTGTTTAGAATTTTCTTCCCCCATTGTTTCTTTGGATAACTTTTTCTTTATGTGAGACACATAGATACCAATTTGTTGTCTTACTTTGCTAACTTAACATTATGTCATAAGCTGCATATGTCATATGGCTGTATCGTGTTCTCCTATATAGATGCACCATAATTTTCTTCCAACATTCTTACAGGGATGGTTATTTGTTTTCAATGTTAGCTATAATAAATAATGTCATAATGAATCTTTTTACATAATCCTTGCCTTTCTCATTATTTCTTTAAGATGAGATTTTTAAGAAGAATTACTAGGTGTCAATGTTTTTAAATTACTTATGCTGAGAAATTGATGTCAGGAACAGCAGGATACCCTCTGGATATTGGTCTCCTCCCATCTTTGCTGTCTGATAAGGAACAAAGGGATAGCTTACTATTTTTTTAGTATTATCATTTTTTTTGATTACGAGTTTTCCATATGCTTATTGTCATCTTTCTGTATCTTTTTTTTTTTTTTTTTTGTGGCATGCGGGCCTCCCTCTGTTGTGGCCTCTCCCATTGCGGAGCACAGGCTCCGGACGCGCAGGCTCAGCGGCCATGGCTCACGGGCCCAGCCGCTCCGCGGCATGTGGGATCCTCCCAGACCGGGGCGCGAACCCGGTTCCCCTGCATCGGCAGACGGACGTGCAACCACTGCGCCACCAGGGAAGCCCCAATCTTTCTGTATCTTGAAGGCACCAAGTACATTTTCACCTTAGAGTACCTGGCGTATCCTTGCCTGGAGGTCTAAGCCCCCAGATCTTCAAATGCACTGGTTTCTAATGTAATTTACATCTTGGCTCACATGTTAATTTCTCTGATTTCCCAATTTAAGCACTACTTTGCAGGCCACCACGCCCCCTCCCCCAGTACTCTTTATAATATTACCATGTCTTATTTTCCTTGTAGCAGTTATCACCGTATGAAATGATCTTGTTTTTTTTTAAATTTTTAAAATATTTATTTATTTATTTATTTATGGCTGCGTTGGGTCGTAGTTGTGGCATGCAGGATCTTTCATTGCAACATGTGGGCTTCTCTGTAGTTGTGGCGCGCGGGCTCCAGAGTGCGCAGGCTCCGTAGTTGCAGCGCGCAGGCTCCAGAGCGCGTGGGCTCTGTAGTTGTGGCACGTGGGCTCTCTAGCTGTGGTGCACAGGCTCAGTAGTTGCAGCATGTGGGATCTTAGTTTCCCAACCAGGGATCAAACCTGCATCCCCTGCATTGGAAGGAGGATTCTCAACCACCAGGGAAGTCCGAATGATCTTGTTTTTTAAATTTATTTTTAAACTTTTTATTTTGAAGAAATTTCACACTTACAGAAAAGTTGCATGAATAAGACAGAGATTTTTCATGTCCCTTTCACCCACATCCCCCAGATGTTAACATCTTTGCCATATTTGTTTTGTTTTATCATTATGAAACTCTATATATATTCATATTTTTTTCTAAATGTTTGAGAATAAGTTCCAAATATGCCATCCCTTTGCCTCTAAATACTTTAATGTATATTTTCTTTTTTTCATATTTAATTTTTTAAATTAATTTTATTGGAGTATAGTTGATTTACAATGCTGTGTTAGTTTCTGCTGTACAGCAAAGGGAGTCAGTTATACATATACATATCCACTCTTTTTTAGATTATTTTCCCATATAGGTCATGACAGAGTACTGAGTAGAGTTCCCTGTGCTATACAGTAGGCTCTTATTATCTATTTTATAGAGAGTAGTGTGTATATGTCAATCCCAGCCTCCCAATTTATTGCCCCCCTTTCCCCTTTGGTAACCATAAGTTTGTTTTCCACATCTGTGACTCTATTTCTGTTTTGTAAATAAGTTCATTTGTACCATTTTTTTAGATTCCACATATAAGCGATATCATATGATATTTGTCTTTCTCTGTCTGACTTCACTCAGTATGACAATCTCTTCAATGTGTTTTTTCTAAGAGTAGGACAGTCTCTTAGATAACCATCAAAATCAAGAAATTATCTAAAGACTTTATTCAAATTCCCATAATTGTCCTAATAATCCTCCTTATAACAAAATTTTTAAAATTGTTTTTCTGGTCCAGGATTCATTCCAGGATCACAAGTTGCATTTAGTTGTCATGTCTATTTATTTTGTTGTTTAAATTGTCCCAGATTTGGCAAGTGGGAACCTTTTTAATCCTGCTTCTTTGTCCTTTGGATGTGACCCTATCATTTTTTAAAGAACTTCATGTTTTAGCTCAGCTAGCTATTCCTAGTTGTATTTATCAGCTTCAGCCTTGAAATTAGCTATTTCTTCAAAGAACAATTTCTTTTAGCAAAGTTTGACGTTTAGAAACCAAGTTCTGGGCACAAGATATACCTTTTACTATTGAGATGTCATTGTTTCTAGGCCCTATTCATGATCAGAGCTAGAAGTACACACATAGCACATTATGTCCATTACAATAGCTATATTGAAAAAAACAACCCTGAAATCATACTCATACCTCCTACTGCAGTCCAGTACTATGGAGTTCATTTTAGCATTCCCCATTTTCCTGTTAGTAACTCCTTTCCCCAATATTGTTATAAAGCAGAAACTAACACACCATTGTGAAGCAATTATACTCCAATAAAGATGTTAAATAAATAAAACACAAAAAAAGAAACCACAATATGTTTATTTGCTTGCTTAGTCCTTGAAAGCACAGAAAGTAGTTTCTAATTCATACCACTGCCAAAACAACAACAACAAAACCCTACTAACTAGAGATCAGTATTCTTTTTGTCCTTAGCCTGTGTTCAAAAGTTAGGTTAGTTCTTCCACTCCCCCTTTTCAATTGGTTAGTTATTCATTTGAAACACATTTATGTTCATTTGTTTCTTATTATATTCCATTTTAGTTTTTCTTCCCCATTCTTCTTTATTTTGTATTTGTATGCATTTACAGAGCATATGAAACATTAACATGGTTCTAAAAGTCAGAACTATTCAGGAAGATATCTTCAGGGACACATCATCCTGTCCAATCCTGTCTACCCCCATTCTTGACCCCCATTCCCAGCTGCCCCCTGTGGTAACCAATCTCATTAGTTTCTCGTTTATCCTTTCTGTGTTTCTTTTTACACAAATGAACAGATATGTCTCTTTCTTAATTTCCTCCCCTTTTTTTCCTATACAAATGGTAACATACTCTAGATTACTCTTCCGCACTTTGCTTTTTTTTTAATCTAAGGTATGTCCTGGAAATCACTTTATGTCCTGTCCGTTCATAGAGACCTTGTTCATTCTTTTTTTTTTTAGCTGTATAGTACTTCATTTGCATGTGTGATAGTTTTTTCAACCACACTCCTTTATATGGGTATTTAGGTTGTTTCCAGTATTTTGTAGCAGTACTACAATAAATAATCTTGTGCATAGGTGTTTTGTTATTGTTGGAGGTGTATCTACAGGGTGAACTCTTAGAAGTGAGATTTCTAAGTGAGAAGATCATGTAGTCAAATTCCTCTCCATGATGGGTTATGCCAGTTTTCCCTTGTATCATCAGTGTGAGAGAATGCCTGTTTCTCTACAGCCTCACCAACAAAATGTGTTCTCGTACTTTTTTTTTTCTTTTACGGTATGTGGGCCTCTCACTGTTGTGGCCTCTCCCGTTGTGGAGCACAGGCTCTGGACGTGCAGGCTCAGCAGCCATGGCTCACGGGCCTAGCCGCTCCGCGGCATGTGGGATCTCCCCGGACCGGGGCACGAACCCATGTCCCCTGCATCGGCAGGTGGACTCTCAACCACTGCGCCTCCACGGAAGCCCATTCTCGTACTTTTTTAACTTGTGGCAATGTATGATAGGTGAGAAATGATAGTTTTAATTTGTGTATCCCATATTATGAGTGAGATTAAACATCTTTCATAAGCTTAAAGGCCATTTCGGTATCTTTTTGTACCTATGTAGATTGTGTATTCTTGTCTTTGCCCTTTTTTGATCCTTCTTCCACAAAATTTCAAGAGTTCTTTATATATCTGCAATTATATGTTACAAGTATTTTCTCCCAGTTTGTCAATGTTTTTGACTTTGCGTAAGATGGTCGTGTTGTTTTATGTAGTAGTCAAATATATCATTCTTTTCTTTCATTGCTCTAGCTGTCAATCATAGTTAGATATAGCTCTTTTACAAACTCAAATCATATGGGAATCCATCCATATTTCCCTTTAATACTTCTGTGGTTTCATTTTTTATATTGAGATCTCTGAGTCATTTGGGGTTTGTCCTTCTGTGTGTGGTTTGAGATATGGATCTAACTTTATCTTTTTCCAAATGTCTATCTACTTATCACTACCATTTATTTAAAACTTTATCCTTTTTTCCAGAGATTTGAGATATTCAATTTCCATGTGTGTTTTGGTGTACATCTGGACTTCCTATTCTATTCTACTAGTCACTCTTATCTATTCCTAGTACCACACTGCTTTAATTGTAGAGGCTTTACAGTATGTTTTAATATCTCATAAGGCCAATCAGTCTCATAACCTTCCTTTTTCATTGTTTTTTAAATATATTCTTACATGTTTATTTTTCCATACAAATTTTAGTATTAACGTTAGTACCAGTTTTAGTGTCAATGAAAAGTTTAGCTCTATAAAAAATTTCATTGGGATTGCTTAAAATTTATAATGCTAGTTTAGCAGAAGTGTGGTTTCCATCCTATCCAAGAACAAGGGATGTCTTCTTATTTGTTCACATCTACTTTTGTGTTTTTCAGGAGCATTTTAGGGTTTTCATGCTGTGAATTTGGCATGTTTCTTGTTTATTTGTAAATATTTAATCTTCTTTTTTCCTATTGAAAATGGAGTTTTCTCTACCATCATATCTTTTAATTGATTATTGTTTATATATTGGTTGGCCAAAAAGTTGATTTGGGTTTTTCCATAAGATGTTACGGAAAACCGGAATGAGCTTTTTGGCCATCCCAATATATGAAAGCTGCTGAATTCTGTTGCTAATTTTATATCCCTCTACCTTACTAAATTATTTCATTGTTTGGACTAGTTTTGTCATTTATTCCATTTACTCTCTAAGATTTCCTAGGTATACTAACATATAATCTGCAAATAGAAATAATTTTACTTCTTTTCTTCCAGTTCTTATGCCTCTGTTGATTTTTCCTGTTGAATTACACCTGATAAAAATACAGGTACAGGGCTTCCCTGGTGGCGCAGTGGTTGAGAGTCCGCCTGCCGATGCAGGGGACACGGGTTCGTGCCCCGGTCTGGGAAGATCCCACATGCCGCGGAGCGGCTAGACCCATGAGCCATGGCCACTGAGCCTGCGCATCCAGAGCCTGTGCTCTGCATTGGGAGAGGCCACAACAGTGAGAGGCCCGCGTACCACAAAAAAAAAAAAAAAATAGGTACAGAGGTGGAGTCAAGATGGCCTACTAGAAGGACGTGGAATTCGCGTCTCCTCACAACTAGGGCACCTACCAGGCACCAGTGGGGGACCACGGACACCTAAGGGGACAGGAGGAAGCCCCAGTGACCAGCTTGCAGGATCTTTGTTCCCAGGCCAGAGGTTGGGCCTAAGCTCCTGTGGTGGGAGCTCCAAGTCCAAACTGCTGGACTAACAGAGAACCTCAGACCCCGGGGAATATCAGTTGGAGTGAGGCCTCCCAGAGGTCCGCATCTCAGCACCAAGATCTGGCTCTTTTCAACTGACTGCAAACTCCAATGCTGGACATCTCAGACCAAACAACCAGTAAGACACAAATACAGCACCACCCATCAAAAAAAAAAAAACAAAAATGAAATAACAAAAAACAATGTTACAGATGAAGGAGCAAGGTAAAAAACTACAAGACCAAATAAATGAAGACAAAATAGGCAACCTCCCTGAAAAAGAATTCAGAATAATGATAATAAAGATGATCCAAAATCTCGGAAACAGTATGGAAAAAATACAAGAAACATTTAACAAGGATCTAGAAGAACTAAAGAGCAAACAAACAGTGATGAACAACACAAATACTGAAATTAAAAATACTCTGGAAGGAATCAATAACAGAACAACTAGGCAGAAGAACGGGTAAGTGAGCTAGAAGATAAAATGGTGGAAATAACTGCCAGGGAGCAGAATAAAGAAAAAAGAATGAAAAGAATTGAGGACAGTCTCAAAGACTTCTGGGACAACATTAAACACACCAACATTCGAATTATAGGGGTCCCAGAAGAAGAAGAGAAAAAGAAAGGGTCTGGGAAAATATTTGAAGAGATTATAGTTGAAAACTTTCCTAACATGGGAAAGGAAATAGTCAATCACGTCTAGGAAGCACAGAGAGTACCATGCAGGATAAACCCAAAGAGAAACACACTGAGACACATATTAATCAAGCTATCAAAAATTAAATACAAAGAAAACATATTAAAAGCAGCAAGGAAAAACAACAAATAACATACAAGGGAATCCCCATAAGGTTAACAGCTGATCTTTCAGCAGAAACTCTGCAAGCCAGAAGGGAGTGGCAGGACATATTTAAAGTGATGAAGGGGAAAAACGTACAACCAAGATTACTCTGCCCAGCAAGGATCTCATTCAGATTCGACGGAGAAATTAAAACCTTTACAGATAAGCAAAAGCTATGAGAATTCAGCACCACCAAACCAGCCTTACAACAAATGCTAAAGGAACTTCTCTAGGCAGGAAACACAAGAGAAGGAAAAGACCTACAATAACAAACCCAAAAAATTAAGAAAATGGTAATAGGAACATACATACCGATAATTACCTTAAATGTAAATGGATTAAATGCTCCAACCAAAAGACTGGCTGAATGGATACAAAAACAGG
>NC_041221.1:80292844-80293755 GCF_002837175.3 Physeter macrocephalus | reverse complement strand
CATAAAAGGGGAAACCAACAGTAACACAATCATAGTAGGGGACTTTAACACCCCACTTTCACCAATGGACAGATCATCCAAAATGAAAATAAATAAGGAAACACAAGCTTTAAATGACACATTAAACAAGATGGACTTAGTTGATATTTATACGACATTCCATCCCCAAACAACAGAATACACTTTCTTCTCAAGTGCTCATGGAACATTCTCCAGGATAGATCATATCTTGGGTCACAAATCAAGCCTTGGTAAATTTAAGAAAATTGAAATCATGTCAAGTACCTTTTACGACCAAAACACTATGAGACTAGATATCAATTACAGGGAAAAAAATCTGTAAAAAATACAAACACATAGAGGCTAAACAATACACTGCTTAATAACCAAGAGATGACTGAAGAAATCAAAAAATTCCTAGAAAGAAATGACAATGAAAACACGATGATCCAAAACCTATGGGATGCAGCAAAAGCAGTTCTAAGAGGAAAGTTTATAACAATACATTCCTACCTTAATAAACAAGAAACATCTCAAATAAACAACCAAACCTTACACCTGAAGCAATTAGAGAAAGAACAAAAATAACCAAAGTTAGCAGAAGGAAAGAAATCATAAAGATCAGATCAGAAATAAATGAAAAAGAAATGAAGGAAACAATAACAAAGATCAATAAAACTAAAAGCTGGTTCTTTGAGAAGATAAACAAAATTGATAAACCATTAGCCAGACTCATCAAGAAAGAAAGGGAGAAGACTCATCAACAGAATTAGAAATGAAAAAGGAGAAGTAACAACTGACATTGCAGAGATAGAAAGGATCATGAGAGATTATTACAAGCAACTCTATGCCAATAAAATGGACAACCTGGAAGAAATGGACACATTCTTAGAAAAGCACAACCTCCAGAG
>NC_041221.1:80267171-80291415 GCF_002837175.3 Physeter macrocephalus | reverse complement strand
CTGAAAGTGAAATTAAGAAAACACTCCCATTTACCATTGCAACAAAAAGAATAAAATATCTAGGAATAAACCTACCTAAGGAGACAAAAGACCTATATGCAGAAAGTTATAAGACACTGATAAAAGAGGTTAAAGATGATACAAATAGATGGAGAGATATAGCATGTTCTTGAATTGGAAATAAAGGAGACAAGAATATACAGTGCAGAAAAGATAGCCTCTTCAATAAGTGGTACTGGGAAAACTGGACAGCTACATGTAAAAGAATGAAATTAGAACACTCCCTAACACCATACACAAAAGTAAACTCAAAATGGATTAAAGACCTAAATGTAAGGCCAGACACCATCAAACTCTTAGAGGAAAACATAGGCAGAACACTCTATGACATAAATCACAGCAAGATCCTTTTTGACCCATCTCCTAGAGAAATGGAAATAAAAACAAAAATAAACAAATGGGACCTAATGAAACTTAAAAGCTTTTGCACAGCAAAGGATACCATAAACAAGACCAAAAGACAACCCTCAGAATGGGAGAAAATATTTGCAAACGAAGCAACTGACAAAGGACTAATATCCAAAATTTATAAGCAACTCTTGCAGCTCAATAACAAAAAAACAAACAACCCAATCCAAAAATGGGCAGAAGATCTAAATAGACATTTCTCCAAAAAATATATACAGATTGCCAACAGACACGTGAAAGAATGCTCAAGTTCATTAATCATTAGAGAAATGCAAATCAAAAGTACAATGAGATATCATCTCACACTGGTCAGAATAGCCATCATCAAAAAATCTACAAACAGTAAATGCTGGAGAGGGTGTGTAGAAAAGGGAACCCTCTTGCACTGTTAGTGGGAATGTAAATTGATACAGCCACTATGGAGAACAGAATGGCAGGTCCTTAAAAAACTAAAAATAGAACTACCATATGACCCAGCAATCCCACTACTGGGCATATACCCTGAGAAAACCATAATTTAAAAAGAGTCACGTACCAAAATGTACATTGCAGCTCTGTTTACAATAGCCAGGACATGGAAGCAACTGAAGTGTCCATCAACAGAAGAATGGATAAAGAAGATGTGGCCCATATATACAATGGAATATTAGCTGTAAAAAGGAATGAAACTGAGTTATTTGTAGTGAGGTGGATGGACCTAGAAACTGTCATACAGAGTGAAGTAAGTCAGAAAGAGAAAAGCAAGTACTGTATGCTAACACATATATATGAAATCTTAAGAGAAAAAAAATGGTCATGAAGAACCTAGAAGCAAGATGGGAATAAAGATGCAGACCTGCTAGAGAATGGACTTGAGGATACGGTGAGGGGTAAGGGTAAGTTGGGACAAAGTGAGAGAGTGGCACGGACATATATACACTACCAAACGTAAAATAGCTAGCTAGTGGGAAGCAGCCGCATAGCACAGGGTGATCAGCTCGGTGCTTTGTGACCACCTAGAGGGGTGGGATAGGGAGGGTCGGAGGGAGGAAGATGCAAGAGGGAAGAGATATGGGGACATATGTATATGTATAACTGATTCACTTTGTTATAAAGCAGAAACTAACACACCATTGTAAAGCAATTATACTCCAATAAAGATGTTAAAAAAAAAATCTAAATGTAAGGCCAGACACTATAAAACTCTTAGAGGAAAACATAGGTAGAACACTCTATGACATAAATCACAGCAAGATCCTTTTTGACCCACCTCCTAGAGAAATGGAAATAAAAACAAAAAGTGGGACCTAATGAAACCTGAAAGCTTTTGCACAGCAACAGAAACCATAAACAAGAGAAAAAGACAACTCTTAGAATGGGACAAAGTATTTGCAAGCGAAGCAATGACAAAGGATTAATCTCCAAATATATAAGCAGCTCGTGAAGCTCAATATCAGAAAAACAAACAACCCAATCCGAAAATGGGCAGAAGACCTAAATAGGTATTTCTCCAAAGAAGATATACAGATTGCCAACAAACAGATGAAAAGATGCTCAACATCACTAATCATTAGAGAAATGAAAATCAAAACTACAATGAGGTATCACCTCACACCGGTCAGAACGGCCATCATCAAAAAATCTACAGACAATAAATGCTGGAGAAGGTGTGGAGAAAAGGGAACCCTCTTGCACTGTTGGTGGGAATGTAAATTGATACAGCCACTATGGAGAACAGAATGGCAGGTCCTTAAAAAACTAAAAATAGAACTACAGTACGATCCAGCAATCCCACTACGGGGCAGGTACCCTAAGGAAACCATAATTCAAAAAGAGTCATGTACCACAATGTTCACTGCAGCACTATTTACAATAGCCAGGACATGGAAACAGCCTAAGTATCCACCGACAGGTGAATGGATAAAGAGGATGTGGCACATATATAGAATGGAATATTACTCAGCCATAAAAAGAATCGAAATTGAGTTATTTGTAGTGAGGTAGATGGACCTAGAGTCTGTCATACAGAGTGAAGTACGTCCGAAAGAGAAAAACAAATACTGTATGCTAACATATATATATGGAATGTAAAATGAAATGGTTCTGATGAACCTAGGGGCAGGACAGGAATAAAGACACAGACATAGAGAATGGACTTTGAGGACACCGGGAGGGGGAAGGGTAAGCTGGGACGAAGTGAGAGAGTGGCATGAACTTATATATACTACCAAATGTAAAATAGATAGCTAGTGGGAAGCAGCTGCACGTCACAGGGAGATCAGCTCTGTGCTTTGCAACCACCTAGAGGGGTGGGATAAGGAGGGTGGGAGGGAGATGCAAGAGGCAAGGGATATGGGGATATACGTATGCATATAGCTGATTCACTTTGTTTTACAGCAGAAACTAACGCAACACTGTGAAGCAATTATACTCCAATAAAGATGTTTAAAAAAAAAGATCTCATGCACTGAGGAGTAAACAAACAAACAAAAAATACAGGTACAGTGTTAAACGATAGTGGAGGTTACAGACTCATCTTGTTCCTGATCTTTGTGGAAATGCCTCTAATATTTTTCCATTAATTGAAATGCTGGCTTTACCGCTAAAATATACGTATCTTACCATATTATGAGAGTGGCTTATTCCTTTTTCTTGAGTGTTTTTACCACGAATGAGTGAATTTTGTTAATAGCTTTTTTAGTATCTATCTAGATAATCATAGTTTTTCTCCCCAGATCCATTAATATAGTTTATTTTATTAATGAATTTTCTAAAACTAAACCATGTTTGCATTCCTAGAATAAATACCACTTAGCTGTGGTGTATCATTTTATTAATGTGGTACCAGATTTTTGTTCCCTATTATTTACAGTTTTTACATGATATTCATTTGTAATATTGGTCTGTAACTTTCTTCCTTTTTCAGGTGGGGGCTGAATTTATAAGATTTAGGTATCAAGGCTATACTAGCTTCATAAGATAATTTGGAAGATTTTGTTTATTTTCTATGCTCTGGAATAATTTATGTCATATTGGAACTGTCTGGTCTTTGAAAGTTTAATAGAACTTCCCCTTGAAACCATCTGGGCCTGGTGCTTTTTATGGAGTAATTCCATGATTACTCTCTATTTCTTCTGCAGATATTGGGCTGTTTAAGCTTTATATCTGGGTTTTCAAATATTCAGTGGGAACTCTTATAATTTCTTATTTTATATAGTTTTTTTTCTTTTCTTAAGTAATGATATGTCTATTTTAAGCTTTTTGCGAAAGGAGATTTTGACTTATTAATTAGTGTTACTCTTTTTCTGTCCTCTACCTAATGAATTTTTACTTTTATCTTTATTTGTGCCTTATGTTTTGTTTTGGTTTACTTTTTTATTCTTTTTCTAGCATTTTGAGAAGGGAATTTAATTCCTTTATTTTCATTTTTATTTATTTGTGTTTAAGGCTATAGATTTTCCTCTGGTCATTGCTTTAATGTGTCCCATGGATTCTGACAATGTTTCCATTATCATTATTTCTTGCAATTCTGTAATTTTGGTTTTATTTCCCCTTCACGCTAGAAGTGTTTAAAAGAACGTGTTTTAATTTGCTTGTGGAAGGGCCTTTTAGTTTTATGATTTAGTTATTTATTTCTAGTTTTACTGCATTGTAAAGTAATCACAAGGGTTTGTTTATGTGATTTCTGCTTTGCATAATTTACCGATTTTTTGTGTAATCTAGCATATGATCAATTTTGTGAATGCTCTTTATTGATTTTGTAGTTTAAGCCTTCTATATCCTTACCTTTTTTGTTATTGTTCCTCTTCTTCTGTCCTATATTGAGAGTAGAATATTAAAAGCTCTTATCAGTGTATTTTTTTCTATGTCTCCTTAGACCTCCTGTAGTTTCTACTTTATAAGGTGGCTACTGTGTTTCTTGGTTCATAAACATAATTGTTATATCTTCATTGTGTGTTGCCACTTTTAGCATTAAAGGTGTCTTTCTTCGCCACTTTTTCTACTACTATTACAACCCCTGCCTGGTATACCTTTGCCCATATCATAATTTTTGGACTTTCTAAATGAACTTCCCAGTGGAAGGACCTTTATTTTATGATTAGCTGTCCCCAAAGTCCCTTTCTCTTCTTTTTACTCTCAGAAGTATGCCTTTCCAAGGTTGCCTTCTCGAGTGTCCTGTACACTGTGAATTCACTTCTTGTAGGCTGCTCTGGTCTACCAGGACTTTTTGTTTTCCACCAGTATTTTGGCACTTTCAGTGGTCTTTCTCTTTCTTTGGATTATTAGAGTTCAGTCTTAGGCCTTTCATTCTCCTCTTCCTTCTTTTGTGCATTTCCCCACAACCCTGCCTTGCCCTCTGTGAAGAGAGTAAGAACTTGAGAAATACCATTGCTAGAAACTGGTGCTTATGTCTCCTAATTATAGGTAACTTGAAGTTTGTATTGTTATCTTTCTTCTAGTTGAAGTTGTGGAATTCGTGTCATTTTATTTGTTCTTATTATTGGTTTACACAGTTTGGAAAGATGGTTGAAAGATTTCAGTGCACACAGTGATTTCCTCGGTTACACAGACGTCTGTTCTGTTGACTTCTTTGTTACCAGTATCTTCCTTCTAGAATGCATGCTCCATCAAAACAGGGCCCGTCTTTATTTTCTACTTTATCTTCAGTGCCTAGTATGTAGAAGACACTCAGTAAATAGTTGTTGAATAAATTCTTCTTTTACCCATTTTTCTGTTGAATTATTAATATTTCTTTTGATGATTTACGTCATTATATATGAAGGTTAATAATCTAATAGAACAATAATTTATCTTTTAAGAGTTTAAGGTGTGAATCAGATATCAATAAAGACAATTTTTTGTAGCTTTTATTTAGATTCAGTGATTCAAGATTTAAATTTATAACCTGACCTGGTCCCATTGATGGTGGTAATAATTGTTTACATTTTTTTAATCACTGTAGTGTTGTAGACTCCATATCTAACAAATACAGAGCATTTGTATTTATATACTTTCAGTTACTGCCTTTTAAAGCACTCAAAAGGGATTTAGCAAATTCTGGCCTTAGTGCTTTATCTTGGTGCCCCTGGCATATGCTCGCATTTCGGTAAAGGAGAAGGGGAGATAGTAGCACAAAAATGATAATAAGCAGAAGAATGAGTTGGGAGAGAGAATAAAAGTCAAGAAGAAGGGATGGAAAATATAGACAGAAGGTAGAAAACTGGGACACGCCACCAATCAGGTTGCTTCATACTGATCCTGGGTTGTCTGTTTTTCCTCTGGGATCTTATTCTCTGCCTCAGAATAGACCAGCACCAACAGCATTGTATTGGATCCCTTTTGTTACTGGCCTAGTGAAATTCCTCCATCAGAGAAATGGCTTAGAGCACAAAACTCCTGGAGAGAACAGCTCAATTTTAATAGCTGAGGGAATTTGGTGTTTTGCTTGCTTCCACTGAAAATGGTTGGATGTTTCATTGATTGTCAAGGAGAACAAGGAAGCCTTTCATTTTTAAGGACGGCTTTAGAGGGCAAACTGGGCGGTGCCTGGTGAAGTGGGTGTTTTCTAGTGAATGACATTTGGTCTATTTTTACAGTTGGAAACATTCTACAGTACTCTTAAGCTTATTGTTTAAGCAGGCAAGAGAGCATGCTGTGCAATCATGAGTGGAATTTTTACATTTGATCCCAGGGTCTGTTTTCTCCCCCATAGTTTAGAGCCTCCATGAACTTGGCTTCTGAATTTATAAATATTTTATTGGTTTCAGAATCTGTTCTCAGTTTACTTATCTTCACCTTGTAGATTATTCAAAGGAAAAAGATTAGAAACATACCTGGTTAACATCTAACAGTAAATACTTTAAGATTAGATTGGAATTCCCTAAATTCTTTCTTTATAAGTCATTATAACTGCTTTCTTCCTTTTTTTGTATTTTCCCAGGCTCTTCGACTCATCTGTGGTGTCCTTTTGCTTGAGCTTTGCTCTTAGTTAAACATGTGAATATTTCTTTGTGTTGAGAATGCTAAATTAATGGTTACTTTCTTATACGTATTCAAGTCAATTTTCCAATTATTTTTCTCAAAAGTTTAATTTTGCTGGTATTATAGGACAAATACATTTTGGAAAGAAGTGCTCATAATCCCAACAACCAGAACTGTTTCCTATTTTCTGTGTGTACTTTAATTCCCATTGTTTATCCTCATGGATACAAATTTTTGCCTCATTGCAGTGTGCTGCTTCATGTTCTGTTATTTTCATTTAACGTTTACCAGATTGCCTTTCAATAATTTTTAAAAACAATCTACTGTCCTTCAGATATAATATATAGTTAACTTCTAAATAATTTTTAAGTATGCCAGATTTTATTCTGTTTAAAAAGTTAAAAATTTTTTTGTTGTCATGAACTTTTACTTCCCTTTTGTCATTTTTTTCTTTCCTTAATCTGCAGTATTTTGGAATTGTTAGTTGTATAATTCTCTTATATGTACAGTTATATATCTTCACTACAGTTTTTAGCAGGTGAGCTATATTCTCTACCATATGCATTCATTTGATATTGAGGCGAGACAAAGAATAATTAACATATTCAGAGGATCCTAAAACCTTATTTGAGTCATTTTTCTTCTCTAAATCTTTCTCCAAAATTTCCAATAAGGAGAAAATATTAATTTCTCTCTTTTTCTCTGCCTGTTTTCATCTGAGATTGCTAACAATTGTGACAGAGGAAAAGAACATGGTCAGAAATAGAAGAGATGCAGATAATCCACAAAATGGGTCTTCATCCGATCTCAGTATTTGAAGTGCCTAGACTAGTGTTGCCTGGCACAAAGCAAGCAGTCAGGAAATTTGTGTTGGGGGGACAGATGTGTTCATGAATAAGCCAATCAATACAACCACATGGATTTCTCAGATGGCAAAATCTAAAAACCTCCTTAAATTGTATTGAGACCCAGGTGGTCATCCTAATTATCAAACTGCATTAACTACCACAATATTAGTCATAACAAAAGTTATATTGTTTGTTAAGTCTTAAACTGACACACATATATATATCACACTTTTGTTTCTAAAGGAAGTAGAAATTCGGAACAAAGACCTGGAGGGACAACTGTCTGACTTGGAGCAACGTCTGGAGAAAAGTCAGAATGAACAAGAAGCTTTTCGCAATAACCTGAAGACACTGTTAGAAATTCTTGATGGAAAAATCTTTGAACTAACAGAATTACGAGATAACTTGGCCAAGCTACTAGAACGCAGCTAAGGAAAGTTAAATTTCAGTGCCAATTGATTAAAAAATATACTGTCTCTCTTCATAGGACTGTTTGGGCTCTGCATCAAGATTGCACAAAAAATTTGAATATCCCTTGTCCAGGAGGAGGATCTTTTGAAAATTGGAATTGTATATTACAGTGTAAATTTTAGAGTTCAGCTTCTAGCTAGTTGGGGAAAAAGAGATGAAAAACTTGAACTACAGATTACCTCCATGTATATTATTGGCCATAGTTAACTAGAAAGTTATAAACAGACACTTAATGCAATCTTTTTTTCTGATATTAGCCAATGGGAGAATTAACAAATGTCTGGGTCACATCCCCTTTTTGTGTTCAACACAGTGAAGGTTATCTGCTTTTTAAATTAATTTATTTATGATATCTAAAGCTGTGTTTTGTGCAAAAACTTAGTGATGAAAGCCCTGTCTTTTGTTGTAATCTGAATAATTTCTCAGGATATTTTTGCACTGCTGGCAGCAGTGCCATTACCAATTAATTCTTGCCAGGAGTGAGAGTGAGCTGCATCTTTAATTGAAACATACTTACTATAACTGGGTGTATAGAGTTCTTCCCTTTTTTTATACTGGAAGATATTTCACTCTGGTGACCACTCTGGTACACTCTGGTGTTCTCTAATCTTGTCTGCTATATAGTTTACTTTTCCATATTGATTCCATGTATTTATGAGAAGATATTGTCTCCCATTTTATTACACATTTTAAAGCCAACTAATGAAGGCAGCTGAGTCCCTCCAAAATTTTTCTTTTTAAATTTCTAATAAATTTGACACACAGTACTGAAATACAGCAGCCCGTCACTGGCGGTCTGGTCTAGCAATGTTAAGTATATTTACAGAATATGCAGTTACATTTATTTATATATTTTGCAAGAAATCTTTTCTGAATGATTAATGCATTTCAATTTACAAATAATAATGGTTGTTGGGAAACTGTTTATTATAGATCATTTTAAGGTGTATAGCTATTTTAAAGGCGATCCATTTCCATCAAGCAACCAATCAGAGGACTATTGGGATTGGAGCCGTGTACTCTGTCTGGGTCTTCACATCAACCACGTCTCTAGTCAATCCTCACAAGGCAATATTCTAAACTGTTAACTAGGCATTTCAAAACAGGAATTCAATTCAGCAGGCTCTTCTCAGTGAACAGGATTTAATGTTGTTTTGAGGTAATTTTAAAGGACTTTTAGCAAACATGCATTTCTTTATATATTTCTTTTAAGAAACAGTTTTAAAAGTAAGTCAAGTGCTGTCTAGTCTGCTTATGGAGTAGGAACTGCATCAGAGTCCATATATTCTTGCTGTCCAATGCTTGTGATGTTGAGGAGGGTTCTTATTTAAAGTGTATGCTTGAGTATCTGACTCCATGGAGTTTACAAATGCACTGACTTTTTGTTTGTACCCCAAAACAGTTGAATTGTTAAGTACAGAATTAAGCTGGTTAATCAATTTGTAACCATTTTTTCACTCACAAACAGCTAATCAACACTAGACAATTTTGTTTTATATATGTATGTGTATGTATGTAAATGCATACATATTAATTTATATTAGAGTGAAAAATAAATGGTTTGTTTCTAAAGTTAGTTTCTAAAGTGAGTTTTCAGGTGTCTCTGAAAAGTTTATATCAGACACTTAATCATCTTGTATTATATGTGCTATAATATCATGTAAGTTACCTCCATCTATTTTAGGGTATTTTCCTCACCTGTTTATAATAGGGAGGATAATTTAGGTACACAAGCTCAGAGCTATTTCTCTGATAAATCAGGTAATAAAATTTATTTGATTGATGGAATTTTGAAGTAGATGTGATTTTATCCATCAGTTTCTGAGTAACAGAGCACCAGATTTTAATTTAAATAGGGGATTTAACACTAGGGATCAGGAAATTTGGTTATGAAGAGTTAAAAATTAAAAAAAAAAATACGGTAAGCTGTTGAAATGGTAAGTGAATTATTTTAATGATGTAATAAGATATTTTTAAATTTTGACATAGTTGTCATTTAATGGGAAAATAACTCACCAAAATGTCTCCACTTGAATTGTATTGATATATGAGACATCTCTAATTCAATATATACATATAATCATATGTATATACAGAAAATTATTTTTAATATTTTCCTATGGACATGAAATCTAAAATTGGAAATTTTGTGAGTTTTTTCCTTTCCAATAGAGTCTAATTTTTTCTTTTTTTAGTGATTCAACAATTTCTTGAGGGCTGCACCTTTAAATTCCCAGATTGTCATTAGACGTGTACAGTATATGGGATAAGGTGGACACAAGTGCACATATAAATAAAATTTTCTTATTAAGACTATTTTAAACATTCATTTACAGTAGGAGAGTATCTAGAAATCATCATCTACAAGTCATAATTAGGTTGTGTGCCTACTGTAGTTTTCTTCATTTCTGTATTATATAAATAAAAGTTTGCATATTAAAATTTGATTTTTCCCAGAGACAAGTATTATATAATGTATATTTAGATCAAACTGTGGTAATATATTTATCAGAAAATAATGTTGGGGACTATAGCCTGAACATGTGGACTTGAAGTGATACAGAAAAGGAGAGCAGAGATTGATCCCATTGTGTGTAAGTTATTATATGATAACTATGAATTCTTGTACAAAAAAACAATTGAAAAAAAGAAAAACAAAAATACAGTTTTTATTTTGAAATACATTTGTTGTTCTCTGGAGAATGTATCTTTTTTTCCTTCAGTCTTTTACAGATACTTTTAAAAAAGCATTTAAGTGATGGCAGCATTTACTTAAATCTTACAGGTGCTACTGGATTTTGCATTAGTGTGTTATGTTGTGAAATCCTAACTTTGACATAAAAGGTTTTATAAGTATTTCCCTGCCTGGAAAATTAGTTTTTGTTTCTCCTCTCTCTCTCTCTCTTTCTTTCTGTCTTTTTTTTCCTCCCCCTTTCTTTCTGCAGAATAAAAAAATTTCATGAAGTTGCATCCCTCCTGTCCCTAATAGAAGAACTCCAGCACCACCATAGATTTAAAGTTTTGCTGTCATTAATCTGTTGGGAAGCAGTTAGAGGAAAAACTTACACCTTTTTTTCAAGTGGAACTAAAAGAGACACTCAGTTAAACCACCACCACCTTTTAAAACTCATTTCTTTGCCTTGTTAAAATTAAATGTATTCTTTCACATGTGTGCTCCGGCCTCCCATGTTTTTACTTAACTCTGGAGTATGCAGCTCAGCTGCTGTCTCCTTGCAGACCTGATTTTCTGTCAGCTCCGGAATGCGAGGCAGGCCATTTGGGAAAATGTGTTTGGTGGCAGTGGTTTCTTGTTTTGTTTTTTAAAGAAATCCTTTTGTTTATTTGATATCCAATGATTTTAACATCCTGATATTCAGTGCTTGAAGCCATGAAATAGTCTTCATTGAACTTTTTTCTTCTGGATATTTAACATTGTTCCTTTATCATTCATGAAGTCAATTAATTTATATAAATCATAAAGAGGAAAACTTTCAGGTAAGAAGTAGTTGAGAATGACACATTTTTTAAAAATTTCTCAAGGAGGATACTATGCTATAATAAGTATTTGTTGAGAAGATAATTTTCATGTGAGAAAATATTGTAAAAATTACTAGAAAAGGATCATTTTAGAATGGAAACAGATGTATCATTCACCTTACTCTAAATTGTGAAAGTGTATTTTTAACTAATATTCATGTTAAATTGGACCTTAAATTTTTATGGCAGTTTTTCTCTATGGGAAACCAATATATAGGTGTCACACAAATAAGCATAGTTAATGAATTAAAAGAAATGAATGTTTTTCTCTTTTTGTTTATATATTGATATTACCTAGTAAAGTAGCTACAAGTTGCTAACAATTTTATCCAAGGGAAAACTCAATCAGCACTACACTGCCAAGTGATTTCTGCTTCGTATATTAGATAAAAAGGAATTGAGTTATTTTTACCAAAAACAGGTGACCCAGAGAGAGAAATTGCATCTAGAATAGGGGAAAGGCCATAAGCTCCCAACAGATTTCTAGTCAATTCGATGATCTCTTTAAGTACCCTTTTTATCTTTTAGATTAAAGGACACATTCCAAAGGCTACCAGAAGTGTATGTGGGTAAGGAGAGGATATTTTTTGTGAAAACAAAGCCAGCAAAAATAGTAGGAGCATGATGATGACTTCAGTTTTTATCTAAGACACATCAGGGTAGCCAGGGTCACAAGAAGTTCTATTTCCTACCTTGCTGCTGCTTTTAACTAAACAAGTTGGGACTGCCCTAGTGAATTTCAAAGGCTTTCAGAAGATCCTGTCATTATTGCCTGTCAGGATTTATAACCTAATATAAGACACCTAACATTCAGACCTCACCATTCCATGGGATTCTGACCTACTTTTGTCAATTATTTTCACGTCAGATCTGCCCAGGGACAGAAATGTTACTCTGTTTTCTCATAATAAAACCAAATTAAGATGACAATGGGTGCCCCCCAAAATTAAGCCCATTTCTGTAATATAGAAAAATTTATTTGGTGGGTATTTTTTCTAACTACGTTCATGATTTTATCTTGTTATCCGTGTTTTATAACTATGTTACTATATATGCATATATATGTATATATATATATATATATATATATATATATAGTAAGTCATATCTATATGACTTGTGTATATGAGTTATTTGATTGTTATACCTTAAGTGGAATGACTGTTTCAGAAAACAGGGCTAGAAAGCAGACGTACTTGAAGTAAATGCTTTCTCAACAACTTCAGTATAAAATGGAATAGAAATGGGTGTTTGTTGAATATCTGCTATGTGACAGGCACTGTACTAACTGTTTGACATTTCATTTCTACATATAGGGTCCCTGCCAGGGGTTTTCCTTTGGAGGGGGGATGAGGGAAAAAGGCTCAAATGATTGCACCTGCTATGTTCCCACAGCAGTCAGTCTGGTCATCCAGTCCACTGTCAGAAGGTGGAGATCTTACTCATGTTGCTGGTACCGTTTTTCCCTTAAGCTTGCCTGTCTAGAATATCTCTGTTAGGACACTTCTTAACTATATATTTTATATTTGCTCTTCTTGAACTTCTTCCTTCAGGCTCCTTTGGTGTTTACAATGCTTGTCATCATTCAGTTGCAAGTTATACTTTGTTTGCAGGTGTTATATTTATGCAATATGTTTTACTCCCCAGTTTTTTTAAACTTACAGGCTTCAGATAATCCAAGGAAAGTAAGTTTCATATGCAGAATTTCAGTCCATAAAATTTAAGTAGCAAACTGTTTATAAAGGCCTTGGGAAGACAATTTCTCTCTTAAGATCCCTAATGAAATAAGTTGTAAACCTGTAAAACTCATCCTCCAACACTAAATAATAGTTCAGCAGGATGTGGGTTTTGTAGTCAGTACTAGGTAACTTTGTGGTCAATTCTGTTTCCACAGAAGTTAAGGCCTCTGTGACTGATCAGGCCATTAGATCATTCACAGAAGTGACTCATGGCCCTAGGTTCTTTAGATGGGTGGTAGCCCTCATATAAATGGAATCATATAATATTTGTCTTTTTGTATTTGGTGTATTTCACTTAGCATAATGTTTTCAAGGTTTATCCATGTTGTGGCTTATGTCAGAATATCATTCCCTTTTGATGTTGAATATTCCGTTGTATGGATATACCACATTTTGTTTATCCATTTATCTATTGATGGACATTTGGGTCATTTCCACCTTTTGGCTATTGTGAATAATTCTGCAGTGAACATTCATATACAAATATTTGAGTCCTGCTTTCATTTCTTTGAATATATACCTAGGAGTGGAATTGCTGGATCATATGGTAATTCTATGTTTAACTTTTTAAGGAAGGGTTGGGTTTGAATTGAATTAATTAAAAAGACTCATAGAGCAAGGTGCCTTCTCATTGGGAAATCACAGTTGTGGGGTTAGTATTTTGTTAATAGGCCTGTAGTGATCCATTGGCCTCTTAAGTCTTGCCTTCTATTCTCTTACCTAAAATATTTGTTGAGCACCTGGTATATCCCAGGAATAGAGACACAAGAGAGAAGCTCATACTTTGGTGCAGGACACAGACAGTTTACAGTGCATAAGTACTCTGATTAAGAGGACTAGCATGAGGGAGCCCAGAGGGAAGAAGAGTCAAGAAATCTTTTCCAGAAGAGATGATACCTAGCTGAGTTTGGCTGGAGGAGTAAGAGCTAGCTAGTTGAAGGGGTGTGAGAGAATTGTAGAGAATGTGTCGTGTGCAAAGGCTTAGAGGGATGAAAGCATTGAGACATTTAGAAGGTTAGAATGGGTTAGTACACTGACACACAGGGTGTTAGGGAAAGGTATATGGCAAAAGATGGTGATAGAGGAGTAGGCGAAGGGTAGATCAGGAAAGACTTTGTAAGTCATATGAAAGATTTGGGTTTTATTCTGAAGATAATCTAGAGATATTGAAGGATTTTTTTTTTTGTAAAGAAGTGATATAGTGTTAAAGTATATGGTTTAAAAGTCTAGGTAGTTCTGCAAATTGCAGTAGTCCCTGTTGAGAGGCTGCTTTATGGTGGTTGTACTGGGATGGAAAACATGAAATGGATTCAGAGAGTATTGGGGAGGTAGAATGAGTAGGGCTTCTTGGTGGAATCAGTAGATGGCAAAGAAAAGAGAAGCATGTAGGATGACTCCTAGATCTCTTGAGTTGGACAGCCAGGTGTTACCATCCCATTTACTCAGATAGTGAATTCAACATGGGGAAAGGGTTAGTTTTGGTGGAGGCAAGACAAAGCAAGATGAATGATGGGTTAGATCTGTTTTGAGTTTAAGATGCCTATGGAATATCCAAGTAGAAATGTAATTCTAGTTGGAGCTTAGGAGAAAAATATGAGCTGGAGATAGATATTTGTGAATTGTCAGCATATGTATTGATAATTGTAATTGAGAGCATGAGAAATGGGGAGATTACAAGATGAAAATGTCACTTTGAGCCAGATACAAGACAAGAGCTTGTGAAAGAGACAGAAGGAATGACCGAGAGCAGTGAGTAGACAGAGTGAGGGAAGCGCAGAGTAGAGTAGCCAGATTTCACACGCGAATAAATAAATCAACAAATCAACTCATGTCTTGAGGCAATGATATTCCAACTGTGTTCTGTTGAGACTCTTCATTAATATTTGATAAATATATTTGAACATAAAAATTAAAAGCCAACAAACTCAGATATGCAGTTTATAACATTTTAAAATACTGAAATCCAGCAAACATCAGTACCAGGTTAACTCTCTTTGTGCAGATGCCAGAATAAAGCCATCTCTGGTAAACTGAAGAGCGCCTTGGTATTTCAAGGTGAGCTGTTAAAGAACTGCTAACATTTCTTAATGTGAATCAGGACTTTCTCAATACTGTGCAACTGAAACAAAATACAGAAATAGGGTCTACGTAAGATAATGTCTGTCTTCTGTAAACCCAGTCTCAAATGCTGTTTATGAAAATAACTTCACTTTTCTTATTGACTTATTAAATTAAATGTTACATACCATTCTTTCTGTTAATATATTGGTTTTCCAGGTGGCTGTCATTTCTAAAAGATTACAGGGGTGAGGGTCACTGTTTCCTAGTAGAACTTGGCTTATTATCTTTCTGTGGCTCAGCTGCCTCACCTCAAAGTCAAGTTCTAGAGGCTTAAGTGTATTACATGTACCTTCTTAAATGTGTTATTTTGATACTAAATTCACCACTAGGACCAGATGGCGTTTGTGTTTGCATTGCTATAGAAAGTTTTGAGAGTTAATATTTCTGTTTTCTTGAATGATCCTTACTCTTTTTTTCATACTGATTCATAAACAGATAACTGTATACAAATTATCTCTGGTAGAAATTATCTCAAACAAGGACAACAACCACAAAATATTCTCTGTATTTGGTTTTAGAATGCTGTATGGTATATTTGATTTTTATTTCTAGTTTAAGTTAAAATTAGCTTGAATTCCTTGAGTAGACACGGCTTGCACTACTTGGGCAACAAATTAGAGCATGTTAGACATTCCAGGAAGAAAAGAGGAGCTACTGGTTTTCAAATTTGGCTCCAACTAATCCATAAAACTTGCAAATCACTTGTGAATTGTCAAATAAACTCTAACTTTTCAACCACCTTTGTTCATATTTTTCTTATGTAGTGATTAATCTTGGTCTCTTTTGGCAGAGCCTTTATTTTAGAATATATTCTGTGCATTAAAATCCCATGTTCTATATAATAGTATAAAACGGAATGTCACTGTCTATGGCACATGGCCAGCTCACAACAGCTCACAACAAATTTTCACAGCAATGTCATGACCTGAGTGTTATTGTTTTCCCCATTTTATAGATTTTGTAGAGTCTGAGATTCAGCAAGATTAAGTGATGGGCCAAGTAAGAGGCAGGAGGAGGAGTAGAACACAAGTCCTCTGCCCGCTAATCGTGTTCCCTTCCCACTCCATCGTGTCTGAACTATGAACTGCAGACCTTTTGTAAGAAGGCAGGTACAAAAATTTATCAACTCACGATATTTAACAATCTATCACTTAATGAGAAAAATCGTTCGTTTTCCATTTCACAAAGGTATTATGTCTTTGAATGCTTATCTCCCTGCTTCTCTCCTTTTTTAGATTAAAAAAAACCTTTATTTTCATTTTAATTATGCAATTGGTTCATATATGCTTTCCTTTTCCAAATGTCTTTAAAAGTACAGATAAAGCAAATGTCACCCTTGATCTTTCAGTTCCGGCCCTGGAAATTACTAGTGTAATCTATTCCATGTATGTCCCTCCAGCATTGTTATATGCATTTATATACAACATATGTGTGCTTATAGAAATAACTAGTTGTTTGGAGGGGAGGGAGTACATAAATTTCATCAAATGTTATGTCTTGTTATAAATTTGCTATTTTTTACCTAATCTCTTGGGAAGATCTGTCCAAGTTGGTACACATAGACCAACCTCATGCTTTTTAGCTTCTTCAGAGTATTACATTTTATGGATGGATGATGGTTTATTTAAGCATTTCCATATTTTTTTCTTACTTTTTGTTCTACCCCCTTCTTTCTTACCTTGATGCTACTTTTTTCAAGTATTAGGGATATTCAAGATTGATTAATACTCAGTTAATCAAATCAAATGTTCCACAGTCCCTCTCGTGTCCCCGGGGAGTCAGAATGAGCTCTGGATAAATAACTTCCTGAAAACTAAAACTCCAAAAAATTTTTAACTGGTCTTGATGAAAATCTTTCTAAATTACACTACACGCAGCAACCAGCCACATGCTTCGGACGTAGTCATCACTCAGTAAATGTGCCGCATGACTGAACACGCTTACTGTCTTAGAAAAGAGAGGTTGCTTAGTGTAAATGTTTACCTTTGCTTAGTGACTTGGTCCACCAACCATTGTACAGAGCCACCATCTGGGGATGCCTGGAGGACCCCCAAGGGTGTGTAGGACAGTTTAAAACCCAAAGTGCTGTGCTTTATAGCCTTCAAAATGGGGAAGAAGGACATAAGTTTAAAAAGGAAAGGAGAAATAAGGAGATGCTTAAACTGTGGTGTATCCAGCTACTGTCTCCCTCTTATGCCAGGAGCCTTTTGTCACCTTATTGGTGGCTTTGCTTCTGGTCCATCCCCTGCCATTTGGCTGTTCATTCAGTGAAAGATTTTTTGAGCACCTACAATGTCACAAGGGACTGTGCTGGGCCCTGGAAATACAAAGATGATAAGATAGTCCCTACCCTCAAGAAGCTTATACTGTAGTGAAGGAAGAAGCATGTATGTTAGCCAATAAGTGCAATAAGACATTAACCTTATCATGAAAGGAGTCATAGCTTCTGGGGAATATACAGAGAGGGGAGATAGTCAATGTCATTGAGGAGGTGGCATTTGAATGTAAAAGATGAATAGCAGTCCACTTTGAAGATCAGGTGAATGGATGGAGAGCCGAGGAGAAAGGCTCATCACAAGAACAGAGAGACGTGCTCAAATTCATTTCAATGCCCAGTGGCTTAGCTTGGAGCATCAGAGCAGACAACGGTGGACAGATTCCAGATGAGACCTTGTCTTGTGTTCTCGGCAGTTCTGACTCTTCCTAAAGGGAGTGGAAAGCCACTGAAACCTCAGGGGAGGGAAGTAATGGGACTGGATTTACATTTTAGAAAAAGTAAGTCACTCTGGCCACAGTATCAAGAATGAATTCAAGACTATGTGAGGTGATGGAGGTGTTAACTAACCCTATTCTGGTGATCATTTCACAACGTATACATGTATCCAATCATCACGTTGTACACCTTAAACTCACGCAATGTTACATGTCAATTATATTTCAGTAAAGCTGGGGAAAAGAATGGGTTAAAGAAAGGTTCTGCAAGACCAGATTCAGGGTTCAGGGTGGCTTTTTTTTTTTTTTTTTTCCGATTGTAGCAATCCAGGTAAGAGACCACAAAAAAAAAAAAAGAAGAAAGTGATGCAAAAACAGCTGGACTAAATATAAGAGATGTTCAAGAGATATGTGTTGGGGTGATATTTTGAAATTTTTAGTTTCTCTTTCTTTCCTGACATTTATTGCTCCTTTCCCTCCCCTGCACTCTCAGCAGTTCAGGCAACGGCAAAAACATCCTCTTCCCTGGCCCTCAGGATTGGGTTGTTACTGTAGTAATGAGAGTGTCAATTCCCTACTTTTGAATTTCTCCCCTCAAATGAGGTTTTTTTTTAAAAAGACCCTCCCTC
Organism: Physeter macrocephalus; assembly: GCF_002837175.3. Classification (NCBI taxonomy): domain Eukaryota; kingdom Metazoa; phylum Chordata; class Mammalia; order Artiodactyla; family Physeteridae; genus Physeter; species Physeter macrocephalus. The sequence goes on along the minus strand of NC_041221.1, from coordinate 80,272,929 downwards.
CTCATGTCAAGGAAGAGGAATGGAAGGGAAACAAGACAATGAGAGGGCGGTAAGTATCACCAAGAAGGAGCCCCGAGCACTGCCCCTCCTGCCAACCTGCCTGAGATGAGAGTTTGGGGGACAAATAAGTGAGTCCCCAGAGAGGATGGAGGATCAAAGTGCAGAAGACAGCTCTGCCTCAGTTTCCAAGTTTTGCCTGGAAGTTTCCTGGGGGTCCAGGGTGGCATAGGGAAGCAGCTGAGAAGTTCCCCTGCCTCACCCTCTCTAGCAAGCACAGAAGCCACCGGCAAAGGAGCCAGTGAATCGGGACAGACGGTCACCTGCATGGTTCCGGCACCAACGACCAGATGCTGGTCGTTGTACCAGCATCTCAGTGGATGCTGGTACAGAAACATGCCAGTGACGAAGGGCCAGAGGGAACCCAGCCATGTAAGCAAATGCAGCATCAACAGAAGTGGATAAAGAGCAAGGACCCATACTCTCCAAGCCCCCCCAAGCGCTTGATGTGAGGTGAAACTTAATTGTAACTGCAGGGAGGAGGTGGTAGAAGGGAAACTCTGATTGGCTGAGTTTATGTTGAACTGACAAAAACAATGTTTCTGCTGCTATGCAGAATGTATTTTAGAACAAAATTATATTTCTTTGCACTCTCTAGTTGTGGCCTGGGAAAGTGTATCCACTAGCAGTAGACATTGCAGGACTTGGTAACTGTCGAGGACTTCTAGGTTTCCAGATTGGGTTTGAAGAAAGATAAATTCCGTTTGGATCTGGTGAGTTTGAGGTACTTCTCCAGAAGCCTCATGGATCTGAAGCTTGGGAGAGAAGTGTAGGCTGAAGAAATGAACTTGAAAGTTACCAGAAAACAGGCTATTGGTGAAGCCACGAGTAGATGAAATCAAACAGAGGGTGAGGATTACTGGACCAGAGCCCTGGAAAGCCCTGACATGTAAAAGGGTGTGCAGAGAAAATGGAATTAGAAAAGAGCCCATGAGGAAAGGTCCAAAGTAAACTAGAGAAGAACTAGCAGGTGACACCAGATAATCCAACTGATAGCTCTCATTTAATTTTATACTAAATCAATAGGATCCATCCAGCTCCAGGATAGTTCATGGATACAAACTAAAATTCTTTGTGACATCTCTTCTCCTTATTATCCAGGAAATGATCTTCCTCATGTCCAAACTCAAGGCGACATTCTGGTTGCCTGAGGATGCCGGGATTCCGACTACGAGGGCCTAATTTGTGTTAAAATGGTGAAGCCTTACTTATTTCCATAGTGTTCCTGCAAGGTACATCGTAGTTCATGTACACAGAGAGTATTTTTCCATGTTATGCCAAGGAGCTGTCAGGGCTTTTTTTTTTTCACTATCTTACCCAATTCCCCTTTTAAGAAAAGAGCTCTCACAAATTATTTTCAGAGATTAAGACTAAAAAAATTTGTTCTTTTGACCTGTGCTTCTTATTTCTAGGTATTGACAACTACATACATCCATTATTCCCTTATCACCCTGGCTTCTAGGAAGCTCAAGACCAGATTTTGGGCTTAATTGCTGTAGGGTTCCTCAGATAGGTGTTCTTAGAATTCTAGTATTTTTTCTTCCTTTTGGCCCTTATTTATTTGTTCCTGTTCCTTTTTTGTTTGTTTGTTTGTTTGTTTGTTTTTTGTGGTACACGGGCCTCTCACTGTTGTGGCCTCTCCCATTGCGGAGCACAGGCTCCGGACGCACAGGCTTAGCGGCCATGGCTCACGGGACTAGCTGCTCCGCGGCATGTGGGATCTTCCCGGACCGGGGCACGAACCCGTGTCCCCTGCATCGGCAGGCGGACTCTCAACCACTGCACCACCAGGGAAGCCCCTGTTCCTGTTTTTTTTGATCAGTAGTTTGGTTTTGTTATACTGGCCTGATGGTACTCATATATATATGTATGTATATATATATATATATATTATATATATATATATATATCAACATATATATTTTGGTGGGGGTGGCTGCATTGGGTCTTCATTGCTGCACAGGCTTTTCTCTAGTTGTGACGAACAGGGGCTACTCTTCGTTGTGGTGTGCAGCCTTCTCATTGCGGTGGCTTCTCTTGTTGCAGAGAATGGGCTCTAGGCGTGCGGGCTTCAGTAGTTGCAGCGCATGGGCTCAGTAGTTGTGGCTCGCGGGCTCTAGAGCGCAGGCTCAGTAGTTGTGGTGCACGGGGTTAGTTGCTCCGTGGCATGTGGGGTCTTCCCAGACCAGGGGTGGAACCTGTGTCCCCTGCATTGGCAGGCTAATTCTTAACCACTGCACCACCAGGGAAGTCCTGGTACTTATATTTTTATAGTAGGCTACTTCAGATCTTTTTTTGAGTTTGGCAAGAATTAGAATAGCTACAGAAAAATAAAGGATATGTCATCATAATTTTGCAGGGTTTTTTTAACCTGTACGTCTAAGGCTAACCATTGGTCTATGTTAGTAACTGTCTTCATTTATTAGTTGCAAAGTTCATTCTGTTGAATAATTCAGAGAATCTTTTTTTCTCTATAGTCAACCCATATATTAATAATAGCAAAACTTAAACATGTGATTGCTTGATGTTATAGAGCATTTAAGAAAACAAAGTAACCCCAGTGAAGTGATAAAATTAGCTTTCCTCTTTTGTCTGTTAGCTCTGCTTATCTGTCATGGCACGTTGGTTAGAATAGTGGCCAGTAATCTTATGTCATTGATATAAATTTTTTTTCTCCATATCTCATGTCAGAGCTGATAACAAGCTTCTTGCTCTGACTGTTGAACTATCATGAGGAAGAACTCAACAAAAATAAATAATAGCATACGTACTGTGCTAGGTTCATAACTGTGGGCATGCTTACATTTGTCACATCTTTTGGACTATCACATCTTTTTTAGGTGTCAGGATCTACTTTTACCATCACCAGTGAGGAAGATACAAGGCTTTCCTCCAAGGTGAAGACTGAATGATTGAAAGAGACTTTGTCAAGACAAAATTTTTCCCCAAGAGTCCTGCCAAAGATTGGCCCCTGGGGAGGAGGCAGCCTCCTTCAGAGAGTGAAGAACACACCATGTAATTCTCCTTTTCCTCCACTGGCTACTAAGTTAACCTTTAAGCCACATATGCCAGGTTAGAATGCAGTCACCAATCACCATTGCTTTAATTCTCCCAACTTAGATGGCACTTAGCCACCTGAACTGAAAGTTGGATGAAACTCTCCTTTGAATAAGGCTCATCACAGGACTTAATGTAGCCTGCTTCCTCAGCCAATGCCTGCTAAATACCAGCTTGGACCCCAGCAAAGAGAAAGAAGGTCCAAACTCTCCTTTCGGCTAATGATTTGATTGTCAAACTAAGATGTCTCAAACCTATAATTGTAGTTTTTTTTGTTTTTGTTTTTGTTTTTGTTTTGTTTTGTTTTTAGGTTTTTTTTTTGCGGTACGCGGGCCTCTCACCGCTGCGGCCTCTCCCGCCGCGGAGCACAGGCTCCGGACGCGCGGGCCCAGCGGCCATGGCTCACGGGCCCAGCCGCTCTGCGGCACGCGGGATCCTCCCAGACCGGGGCACGAACCCGTGCCCCCTGCATCGGCAGGCGGACCCCCAACCACCGCGCCACCAGGGAAGCCCTAATTGTAGTTTTAATTGACTGCATTCTGTTTGAAAGAGCAATAGCTTCAGGGGAGGAGAGTAAGAACTTTTACTATCCGCAGAGTGTGTATTGGGCCCTGGACATGTCGGGTCATTTGGTCCTTAAAACAGCCCTGGGAAGGGCAGCAGTGGCTCTGCTTCACAGAGTAGCACCCAGGGACCCCAGGAAACCAGTGATCACCCAACGCCATATAACTAGCAAAGAGCGGAATCTAGTTTGAACTCAGATGGGCTTAACTCCTTTTTTTCTCTAAGAGGCATGTTTTTCTTCGCCAACCTCAACAATGAGAGAAAAAGAGGCAGAAAGATAATCTAAAAAATGGAGTGACTGCTCACTTAAGAGGCTGTAACAAGATTGGAGCTTGGTGGTTATTGCTAGAGTCTCCAGGGCAGGGTCCTTAGGAAGATTCCTAAATTGCTGACCGTGACTCATTCAGTCCTTTCTGTGGCCTGATTTTATCATCTGATCCCAAGACTGTGCTGTAACTTTGGGGTGAAAAAACAAAGCTAAGAATCCATACAGTATTCTCAGCTCCCATCTAATGCCGTGATTCCTGAGATGCCTACTTTATACATAACGGGGGAAATGCATACAAGGAAGTTACATGCAGTGACTGAACAACACAGAATACAGCTTCCCACTTGTGCCAGGATAGACTAATTCATGGGGACTCAGAGGAGCCTCAGGGACAGGTTTTTGGAAAATCAGGCCTTGGGGTTCTGGAAGCTTAGTGCTCTTACTACAGAGCACTCCTGTTCCTGCCTCCTCATCCCTCTGCAAAGAGTTCCGGGGTTGCTGGAGTCGGGGTCAAATGAGGGGTCAGTAGTAACAAAGGTGATGACACCCCCTCATTCCTCCAGCTAGAGAACCGTCTTAGCCTTTCCCCAGACATGTTCTCTAGTAAAGAACTCCTTCCACTTCAGCCTTGCTGGGATCCACAGATTTCAAAATGAAGATTTTGGTTCTGCCTTGTCTAAACACTGAGACAGTTTTTGTTGCAGACTGGGAGCTGGCAGCAGCTCTTCAGAGCCAGGATATGCAGAATTCCTTAAAAACAAGCAGCATGCAGCAGCATGAAAACCTTAGAAACGCTTCTGAGAATCAACTTAATCTTCCAGCTCTGAAACCAACTATGTGATGATGGTGGCTTTTGTTTTCTTTGCAGAGCCTAGGCTTCCTTTGAGAAAACTGACAAATTTGTAAATGTGGTAAAGATAACACTTTTCAATAAGCTGTTATTTCTCCCTCTTTATTATTTGGGTCAAAGAATTTTTTTGAATTTCATTCCAATTCTTTTCACTTTGTGCATCAAGAAAAACAGTCATAGCAAGAAAGACTTGACCAATATATTCTTTTCATATCACAAATTCTCTTCTCAAAGTTTTTTTTTCTGGGAGGAATGAAAGTAATTTTATTTGTTGTTGGGTTATGGTCAAGTACTTGCAAATGACATGTATTTTCCATGAAATAGGCACTTTCTGATCTACCTGATTGCAATACTTAAAACGTTATGCATCCAGTGGCATCCCGTCTAAAATGATTTGTTGTTACTGCTAAAGACAATTTTACAAATATCGTTCCAAGTGACAAAAGAAAGCAGACATTAACTGATTTTTTAAATTAGAATTTTGTTAGCCTTATGTTTTGGATTAAGAAAGAGATGTGGTCACTTAATTGTTTTATTCCATTTTTATTGCAAACAAGAATGAAAAAGAGAAAAAAATGTTTCCACACTGGATTCCCCTTGAATGAATTCAAGCAAAGTTCATTTCTAGTGGTTTTGCATCTGGCAAAGGTGTAAAATTGTGCCCATAGAGGTGTTGATTTGCTCCAATTCAGCAGGGCCCAGCCCTTTGGTGGGCAGTGCTGGCCTGGGAGAAGTGGCCTTCTGTGCACATCTGTTAAGTCCCAGGGGCTTCTAGGGTTTGGTCAGAAGCTCATGCTAAAAACGATCTTTTTCCCCACCAGATTCTAGGTAGAAAAGGTATGTCATCCATTCATCTGTTGATGGACACTTAGGTTGCTTCCATGTCCTGGCTATTGTAAATAGAGCTGCAATGAACATTTTGGTACATGACTCTTTTTTTTTTTTTTTTTTTTTTTTTTTTT
>NC_041221.1:80258479-80266828 GCF_002837175.3 Physeter macrocephalus | reverse complement strand
AGGAGGGAGACGCAAGAGGGAAGAGATATGGGAACATATGTATACGTATAATTGATTCACTTTGTTATAAAGCAGAAACTAACACACCATTGTAAAGCAATTATACTCCAATAAAGATGTTAAAAAAAAAAAGTATGTCATCCACTATAAATGATGACTGGATCATTTCAGACTCTGACAATATGAGCCACGTCTTAGGACTATGCAGTTCTTCCTGACATTTCCTTCCATGAACAATTGCACACAATTCCACACACTTGTGTTTGCCATTCAGTGTTCCTCACACACGTGGGACCTGCCAAAATCTTTAACACGCCCTGCAACTCTGCTTTTGACAGGCTCCTCATCTCCCCAGGCCCCGTTTCCTCCTCTGCAAATGAGGGAAGTGGTCTATAACTCCTTCCAACCTCTTCTTCCAGCTCTAGAATATTCAATACATTAAGAGTACAGGGTTAAGAATCATTGCTTTGAAAGAAACTCTAAGATTTCTGTCATCTGAGGGCAAAGGTGGGCCTGCAAGTCATTTATTGTCTCAAAAAATTAAGACCTTTCTTTAAACATAGACCAACCATATGATCCAGCCATTCTACTCCTAGCTACTTACTCAAGAGAAATAAAAACATGTCTGCACAAAGACTTGTACAGGAAGCTTTATTCCCCAAAACCCCAAACTGGAAACAACCCAAATGCCCATTAATAGATGAAAGAATAAACAAAATGTTGTACATCCATACAATGGATTACTATTGAGCAATAAAAAGGAACAAAATGATACATGCAATAACATAAATGAATCTCATTATGCTGAATGAAGGAAGCCAGACACAAGACTACATACTGTATATTCTGGTTATGTAAAATTCTGGAGAATGCAAACTAATCTATTACAGTTACACAAGGCAGATCAGTGCTTGCTTGTGGACTGCAAAAGGGTACGAGGGATCTTTTTGTGGAGGGAAATGTTCTGTATTTTGATTGTGATGGTAGTTTCACAGGTGGATGCAACTGTCAAAGCTCATCAAAAGGTGCACTTTAAATGAATACAACTTATGTAAATTGTTTCTCAAAGTTATCAGGGAAAATTTTTTTGTAAGCTCTTGACTGTTCAATCTGAGGCTTGAAGAATATACATAAGGGGCAGCAGATAAAGTTTTGAGGGGCCATGATATCAAAAAAGGATTGATAAACCCAAAATATTCTTAAACATTCTGGAAAGCCCTTTAGTTTCTGGGCAGCATGTATGAATTTGTAGGAAAATAATTTATCTTCTGATTTCAGGTAAAACCCAGAACAAAGAACTGCCTTGGGAGCTAAGCAAGGTATGTTGCTCCACAAACAAAGGCAAGTACATGGTGGTGGGCAGCTTCCTGTGTTTGCAGCAAGTCAGGCTCCTTCATACCGACTTCTTCCTTCACTCTGCCCGAGGTGGTATTTACGGGTCTACTCAGGGGTGGATTCCATTCTACTTTATGAATGTCTATTCAGAAAAACTAGAAAGCTGTAGGGCATATTCTTCCTTTATAGGCCACGTGGGGCGACCGATTTTAGTTGGCACCACTTGTAGAATCACAGGATGTGAGATTTGGAAGGAACCTCAGAGACTCTCCGTCCAACTTCCCAGAGGAGGAAGCTGAGGCCCAGAGAAGGTAAGTGACTGGCCTAAGAACACAGAGCACAAGCAGGGCTAAAAATCACTGCTCTCCAGGATCTCTCCACTTTGATACACTGGCTCATCACTTATTGAGAACGTACAACCCCAAATCTCTAGCCAGATCCTAAATCCAAGCTTAATTAGCCTGCTGCACCTTTATTTTTTTTTAATTTTTTATTTTTTTTAATGAAAGCTGTAAAATGGTTGGATTCTAGCTGAGAGAAAAGCAGCAAATTCTCAGTTCTGGCCTACTGTGAGGAAATGTAAGGATCAAACCTCAGCACGGGAATGAATGCGAGGCATTTATGATTCTTGTAGAACTTGGCAGCAATTACAAAAGCCTGTTCCATGGTGGAAATGACCATGTTAAATTTCCATTCTTATTTGCATTTGCAAAAATAGAATAAAATTATTTCTTGGGTAGAAGCATTCTCTGTGACTGGGAAGTGCTTCTTGTTCGTTACTGCTCCTTTCACTCTTCATATATTTCCCCTTGATGGCTGTTGAAATAGCAGATATTTCATACAGAGAGAACATTCATCACAGCAGATTCTTGATTGAAGTTGAGTCAGATTCTGCCGTGAAGCAGCCACTGCCAGGGAGTAAATCAGGCCTCTCTGGAAGCTTCACTACCACCCAGTCTAATATGGCTTTAATTTCCAAACTACAGTTTGGCAGGGCCAGGTCTCAGCACTGTCCCCAACCTCCTCCTCTTGCATCTGACCCCTCGGCGCCTGGGTTCCACGGGGCCGAGACGTCCCCTCGGGGGGCGTGATGTTGCTTCCCAGTGGTATCTGGATGGCACCTGCCAGCTGGTGCTGGTGCAGGGGAGACAAAGATGATAGCTGTGTAATTTAGCAGTGGCCTTGGCCCTTTGGTTAGCCGGTGTGCTGGTAACATGTTTTGCTCTTCCCGCAGACTCCCAGAAGGTCTGTTGTAGAGTTTGGTAGAATGACTAGGACAGTAACTTCTGGAAGACTTCGGATTGTTGGAATCACCCCAAGCTGAAGAAGCAACATCGGCGGCCCCTGCTTCTGTGAGGGGACTCCTGGATCACCAAGCGACGGCACGTCCTGGAGGTGTTGGCAGTGCTGGCGCCCACCCTTCCCTGTGCTGGTGTTTTCTGGGTCACTCTGTCTTGTCCTGAGGGCCACGCTGTGCTGTGGCTGCGGGACACACCTTTCGTGTGTGGGCACCGTGGATGGGCGGGTCTAACCCTGTACTCAGCGCGTCCCTCCATTGAGCACCGTGAGGCACAGACTCCCTCACATTGCCGACACCTGTGCATCCACAAGGGCATTTGTCAGCGCTGAATTCCTTGTTGAGCGAGTGGATAATAAAGGTACTGACCTTAATGGTCTAATCAAACCAGTGTAGTAGTGACACAAGAAGTCATTGAAAAACTGTGGGAGAAGAGCTGAAACTTTCTCTAGAAAGTTCATTAATGACCAGAATAGATTATATAATCTACATACAATCATGGAGAATCGAGAAGCGTACTTGGAAAAAAAAAAAAACAACGAAATAAACATATTCTCCCCACCTCCTCTAATCCTTTGAATTTAAATCATTCCCATCATTGAGGTCAAAGGTGTTTGGGACACCTGAAGTCCAAAATTAATTTTCTTCTCCATTTTCTATTGATTTATGAATTATAAATGTAGTCTTTTATTTACCTAAGAGACAGGAATACAATTGCTATTTCAAGTCACTTTTACTTTCTATTTACTTTTTTTTTTTTATCAGCACACAAGCATGTTCTAGTGTCTCTTACCTTTAAAAAAAAAAATCCACCCTTAATCCGTAGAGCTATCAGTTGATTTCTCCCCTCTTCACTGAAAAACTTCTGAAAGAATTGTGGGCTCATGAATGATCTCCATTTCTTGTCTTTCCATTTGTTCTTCAGACTTCTCCGCTCTGGCTTCTGCCCACACTGCCCTGCCGAAAGTGCTCTCTCCAAGGTAACCAGTAAACCTCTACGTCGTCCATTCCGGGGAGCATTTCTGAGTCCTCATCTTCCTGGGATGCTCCTTGGAGGACCATCTGAGTATCCTTCTACTGCACATGGAAGAAAAACCAACTCACATTGTGGCAAACAAAGCAGTAAGTTTATAGTATGGTTTCTTTAATAATTTTCTCCCCTCTACTTCTCCCTTTTTTCTGGCATTAATCAGATATTAGATTAGTTGAATTGATCCTCTATCTTTTCTATCTCCTTAGCTGTTTATTCGGCTCTGAGTTCCTTGCCTATCTTTTAAACCTTGTATTGCATGTGTAATGTCAGCTGTCAGAGTTTTTGTTTCTCAGTGTCATCCCTTGTTCTCAGATGATTCCTTTTTATTGCAACACATTCTTGTTTCATGGATGTAGTATTTTGCCTTTACTTTTCTGGCAAAATTAATTTTAATTTTTCCTACTACTTCCTGAATTGTCTGTTTTCTGAGTTACCTTGTTTGTTTTGGTCTCTGTCTATTGTGTGGGGACTTTCCGAAAATGTCTGTGACTCAGAGCAGTCTGTTCATATTCTACAGGGAGACCCTGGGAACTCTAAGGGACCAAGAGGGTGGAGCTGGTGGACTGGTGGCTTTGGGGGTATGTTGACTGGGTGGGAGGCCAGCTCTGTCATTTGGTAAATCTCCATCTCTCCTCACACCCAAATATTACCATGTGCTGGTCTTTTCTCTGGGGTCATTTAGTTTCTCCGGAAAGGGATCTTCCAGACTCCTCGGAGGGTGGAGGGGAGGGGAACAGATGCCTGGCTGAGAGCCATGTCAGAACCAGGCAGGAGGGCGGCAGGGGCCTTGTGATTCTGAAGGTAGATTGTAACTCGATCCTACAGTGTTCAGCATTACCTCTGCCCTCCTCTTGGACTGCTATTTGAGACTAGATCTTCTCTGACTCACTTTATCCAGGGAATGAACTTCTAGACTCTTGCTGTGGGAGAGGAGGGTCTGGAAGGTGGGGGGAGGGAAGGTCTCTTGCTCCTGTGTGAGACTCCCACCACTCTCCCTCTTTTCACCTGATACCTCCTCCCCACCTTTCACAGAACACAGTGCCCCCCAGCGGTGCTAGACCCCTCAGGACTCGGCCGGCTCCTCAAGTGTCTCACTGCACACTCTCAGGTCAGCCCCCTCCACTCACTTAAGCCCTTTACCTCCCATACATCTTTCAAAGTCTGGACATTTTTTGTCCATAATTTTCTCTTTTGTTTTTAATTCCTTTACTGTCATGTTAGGGCTTTAGGAGGGAGTATCAATAAAGGCATGTTTCAAGCCACCATTATTTAACTAACTGGAAGTATGTTGGCATTCTTTATAACTTCGGATTATATTTTGATTCTTTAGGTCTGCCTTTCCACAGAAAGTCAGAAAATAGAAATTCTGATTTTTTCAGCTACACCCAGTTCTTTCTACAAAGAGTAAACATGAAGGTAAGGATTTTTGTTAATTTAAAATGTTGCCTGTTACGTAATATTCATTTTGTGTCATGTAAGTGAAATTATGTTCTATTGAAGAAGGAAATGTATATGGTTATTGCTGCTTTTTCAAATTATCCAGGAGCATCTCTTCTACTCTCAGATGTCCTTGCTTCTAAGTTACTCAAATCTTTGTAGTTCTTTGTGAAGGATTTTGGTATCAGATCTTCCGAGTAATAGTAGCTAACATTCATATATGTGCCAGGCACTCTTCTGTGCACTAATTTAACCTGTACAACAACCATATGAAGTTGATATCATTATTTGTCTCTCTCTTTGGAACACAAAACTGAAACACAGAGAGTAATCTGTCCAAATTCATATGGCTAGTGTCTCAAGAGTCCTTGCTCTTCACCACTATGCCATGCTCTGTTGCAAAATCTTTTTCTTCTATCTGATGAAATTGCTAAAGATTTTCCCACCTACTTCCCCAGAGGAAACTTACAATATTAAAACACCTAGAGATGGAGTTTAAAACACACACACACGCACACACACACAGAGCCAATTAAAGGAAGCTGTGTAGACCGGAAGTCTGAGATGAGTTGGTTTTTCCACTGGAGCACTAAATTTGGCTCTGATTTACTGTCAACTAATTTTAAAAAGTGAAATGTTAGATTATATGGTTCTCATTGTTTTGTAGAGCAAGCATGCACATTATTTTGCAGAGAAAAACGTTTTTGGCAACTGAATTCTAGAAGCAATTTCTACAATGCTAATAAAAGAACTCTAGGGTTTTTAAAAAGCTTTTTATTGGAAATGTAATACATAATCAGAAAAATACAAAAACATAAACACACAGCTTACTGAATTATTATAAAGCGAACCCCCATCTCACCACTACCCTGGTCAGGAAAGAAAAGCTTAGCCCCACAGAAGCCCCTCTGTATGCTTCTTTCTGGTAATGAAGCTCTGCTCTCCCCAAACGTACCATTATCATGACTTTCGTACCAACCATCTTTTTTTTTCTTTCTTTTAGTTTTACCACCTAAATAATACCCTAAACACTATAGTTTAGTTTTGCCTATTTTTTTAAAACTTTGACTGGAATCATGTATTAGATATTTTTGCTTTTTGCTCGACTTTATGTCAGTGAAATTCATCCAAATTATTTTGTGTAGCTGTATTCATTTTTATCCTATAGTACTCCATTGTCTGGCTATACCACATTTTTAGGGATATACCACAATTGTCCATTCATCAGCTGATGGACCCTTGGGTTGTTTGGTTGTTGGCTATTAGGAAGAATGCTGCTATAAGCATTCTTGCGTATGTCTTCTGATTCAAGGATACACACATTTCAACTGGGACATTGGGTGACCATATTTTCCTTATGTCTCTTCCCATGATGTTCCATCTATACATGTCTATATCCAAATTTCCCCACTTCATAAACATACCAGTAATAGTGGAATACAGCCCACCCTGATGACCTTATTTTAACTTGATTATCTCTGTAAAGACCCTATCTCCAAAAAAGGACACATACTGAGGGTCAGGACTTCAACATATGAATTTTGAGGGACACAACGAAGTTGGTCATACTAAAACAAGGAACAATTCTAGAAAGAGGACAGTTTGTGCATAGGCCCTAAGGTAAGAGAGAGATTATACACAATGCTAGAGCTCAGTAAGCCATGAGGCTGATAGGAAGGGCCAAATCACATTCAGCCTTATAGTCCATAGGAAGGAGATTTGGGATTTTATTCTAAGTGCGATGGAAAGTAACTGGAGGGTCTTATGCAGTGGAGAGACATGATCTCACCACTTTTGAGTGGAGGATAAGTTGGAAGGAGACAAGAGTGGCAGTGAAAGATCAGTTAGGAGGCTACTGCAGTACCCTACTTGAGAGCCGAATGTGGTCTGGACCAGCGTAGGGGTTAGGGACAGAGAGAGCAGCAGATCTATGCCAGATGTAAAATGGAGTTAGGGTTGATAGGTCTCGTTGGATATGGAGGATGAGGGTGAGAAGGGCAGCAAGAATACCTTCCAGGTTCTGAATTCCAGAACTGGATGAATTTTTTTTTTTAAAAAGTAGAAAGAAAAGATAAAACTGAGAAGTGGGGCTTCTCTGGTGGCGCAGTGGTTGAGAGTCCGCCTGCCGATGCAGGGGACACGGGTTCGTGCCCCGGTCCGGAAAGATCCCACACGCCGCGGAGCGGCTGGGCCCGTGAGCCATGGCCACTGAGCCTGCGGGTCCGGAGCCTGTGCGCTACAACTGTGAGAGGCCCGCGTACCGCAAAAAAACAAAAAAAAACTGAGAAGGATTGGGTCCAGGTTTTAATAGAGTAGGAGTCAAGGAAACCATTTTGGACATGTTATACTTGAAATTGCATGAAGCATCCAAATGAAGAGACCACGGGGCAGTTGGATTCAGTGTTCTGAGAAGAGGTATAGGCCAGATAAAATTGGGAATCATTATGACACAAATGTCATTTAGAACCATGGGGAAAGGTGAGACTAAGATAGAGAAAAAGGTTATGAAGAAAGTCTAGAAATATTGCTTACATATAGTGCAGTGAAAGAATTGCTGGAGTTGGGGAGATAATACTCTACGTGATACCTTCTGATGATTCACCTATGGTGAATTCACCACCATAGAGCCATAGTGTGGCTTTTGCATAATGTAATTTTGAATAAGATTATATTGCAAAATGCCCATGTTGGCTACTTTCCCTCATCTCACTCCTCTCCCAAGTCAATAATGTTAATTTACTGTTCTAGCTTAAATATTTACACACTGTAGAATATCTGAAAAATAAAATAATTCAGAGTAGTGCTTCTTATTTTAAATCTTTCATTAAGAAGTTTTAGGAATAACTGATTGATTCCTGCTAGACTTCATTTTCTTTCCATTGGAAAATGGTTACAAACAAGCTAAGGTTTCTTTGAAGTTTGCCAATCTATCATCTTCAATTACACAAAACATCTGTTGGTGGAGGAAGTTCAATGCCCTTGAGGATGAGTAACTTTTTAATTGTTCTTGGTGGTAAACTATTCTGAGAGAAATTGGCCAGTGGCTTTAGTTGCTTAAGACTTTTCCTCAAAAACCATTATCATTTACCAATATGTTCACTGCAGCTCTATTTACAATAGCCAGGACATGGAAGCAACCTAAGTGTCCATCAACTGATGAATGGATAAAGATGTGGCACATATATACAATGGAATATTACTCAGCCATAAAAAGAAGCGAAATTGAGTTATTTGTAGTGAGGTGGAT
>NC_041221.1:80238245-80258346 GCF_002837175.3 Physeter macrocephalus | reverse complement strand
AAAGACACAGACCTACTAGAGAATGGACTTGAGGATATGGGGAGGGGGAAGGGTAAGCTGGGACAAAGTGAGAGAGTGGCATGGACATACACTACCAAACGTAAAATAGATAGCTAGTGGGAAGCAGCCGCATAGCACAGCGAGATCAGCTCGGTGCTTTGTGACCACCTAGAGGGGTGGGATAGGGAGGGTGGGAAGGAGGGAGACGCAAGAGGGAAGAGATATGGGAACATATGTATAACTGATTCACTTTGTTACAAAGCAGAAACTAACACACCACTGTAAAGCAATTATACTCCAATAAAGATGTTAAAAAAAACAAACCACAAAAGCCATTATCATCATACTCGTAGACTTGCTATAATGATAAAAGGACTTTTAAATATTATTTCAATATAAAAGGCCTCCAGATAACCACAGAGATAGACATTTATTCAGGGTTGAAACAATTCAAACTGGCTGCAGTCACCGGGAATTTTCTAGCTCTAGAAGCACATGAATACAGATAAGTTGCTGAGGCTAGGAGAATACCCCAGCATCTGCAACTCTGAGACATCACTGGAAGTGAGACAAATAATGGTCTAGGAGTTTTTATGTGGGGATATATATGTCCCCATGACTCTCCTTGCAGCAACTATGTTCTGGGGAACAAAGTTCCTAAATCCACAGAGCATAATAGCACTGTTACACCTAAAGCACTTCAAAGGAATCTGCTATATAACTCATTCTTGTCTTAAAATAAGTTGCCTCTGAAGAGATTTGAACTTAATAGCTTTTTTTGGACTGACTTTATTTGAATATTATTTGAAGTCACATCTTGATGTCTTTGATACTGTTTTTATTCTTCTTGAAAATGTTTAGTGATCAAGTGTTTCTCTGGCACATCTCAACACAGGAGACTCAGGCCTAGTTTTAGCCTAGAATGAAGTGCTCTTCTCCAGACCATCTGAAGTGAACACTAAGCACCACTTGCACCTTACAGGGTTAGGGTTAAGAGGAAGTTGAAGATGCTGTGGGAGATAATTGGGCGGGGCAGTGTTTAAAGCAAAGCCTGCCAAACCAGTAGTAGTCACCCCAGACACGTTTAATATCTAACCCTTTTCTTGTGCCTCATATGAATTGTGAAGATTAAATCAGATTCTGTGATTCTTCCTTTCCTGTCGTTTTCCTTTCAATGTTCTGATTAAGAATGTTGACACACAAGGAGGGCCAGACACATACTGCCTATGTGCTTTCCAAATGAACATACTTGATGGAATTTAGATTATAAGAACAGCATTTTAGAAACATGTACAGGTGGAAAGGCATGAGCTGAGCATGAAAATGTAGATACTAGAGGTAGACTTAGGAGACCAAAGTTGGCCCACAGAAAGCCTTGTGGCATTGGTGCACGATTTCCTTAACCAGCATGGAGCCAGGAAGCCCAGGACTGTACGGCAAGGCCTGGCCATTGGAATTGGTGACAGGGAAGAAAGATGCTTAATGGCCTGAGTATATGAAGTCCTCCACAGCAATAGGAAGAGCAGGTGGAAGAGGCAGGAATGAGGGAAAGTAGGAAGTGACTGTGATTAGAGGATGGACCCTCTTGAACTCTGCAGAAGAATTAATGGGTCAGCAGTCTGTCACAGGTTAAGCTGACAAATAGTTGAGTTCAGAGAATGACGAGAGCACAAAACTGGTGAGCTCTGTGAACAAGCAAGATTATTACTAGAGAGATCTGGAGAAGATGTTAGCAGTGAGGAAGAACTAAGTTTCTGGTGAGCAACAAAGTTGTGGGTCACTGTGGGAAAGGTATCCATTTGGCATTGGGACAGAGCGCTTGGGAAACGTGCTTAAACTTTGGTAACTGTCAGAATGCGATGGTATGTTGGTGGGTTTGCACCAAAGAATTTTAAACCTCTTCCACACAGCTTCCTGTAGCAAAGAAATGAAGTTTCAACCAGTTTACAGAACTCAGCAAGGTCAGGATGAACGATGGAATCACAAAGGACTAAGGAATTCCACAGGGCCTAGATTTCCAGGAGAGGTTTTCGCCTGTCTTGGTAAGTCACCAAGCCCATTGGTAAGCCCATTCCAAACCAGCCACAGCATGATTTTCACAAGGGTGGACTAGGAGGTACTGTGTTGAGAGTTGAATTAATGTATTAACTAACTCATTTTGAGGCAGAAGGTGATTCTATCAGTTTGGCTAAAGCACTTCTATTAAGTCCATTCTCTAAACTCTCACAGAAAAACTATCTAGTAATCAAAGCCCTCTGTTTAGTTTCAGATGTATTTATGGAGGGAATACATGGAAGTAAGGCCCTTCCTTGGGAGAAATGTCTCCCTTAATCTCCCCCAATTTAGATGATCACAAATTGCTAAAATGAAAGGCATTTAAGGACCTTCCAACTTTGGAGGTCAACATTTCTAAACCATATTTTGTTACAAACAGTGGTCGGGAAGAGGCAGAAGTACAGGGGTGGAGAGTCTGAATCCTGTTCATCATGTTGTAATAAATGCACAACTTGCTATGCTCCTTCTTATTAGAAATGAAGTGACATTATATACCACCATTGCTATTTAAACAAACAAAATGAGCTTAACTCAATAAATATCTTTTATTAAAGAAAAAAAGGAATATTGTTAAGCACCAAAACTGTATGTTGTTATATTGCATGTACAAGAAGAGAAAGGTGATTGCAGTATTTAGTGTACAAGTACTTTGAAGTCGTGGGTGTAAAAAACATGAAATACAAAGCGATACAATAATTACAATGCAGAAAGTTGCACTAAAGAGCAAAAGGCAACAGTCAAAACCATTACTGGAGATTTCATAGTATTGCTCTAAATGCTTGCTTAGTTTTTTTTCTTTGTACTTTTAATACTTTAGAATGTTAACTGAGCATTATTTAAGTATTGTAAAATTTGCAGGAGTTGTCATTTACAATACATTTTGCACACTGTCCATTTAGTGTAACGGTGTTAAAGCCATCCTGAAAAGCCAAGCACAGTGTGCTAGTGTTTTGCTTAATATTGCACAAAGCTAGTAAGTGGTGAATTGGTTTGCCATTAAAATTTTCATTTAACCAGAAAGGCTAAAAGAACATATCAGTTTCATTCGCCCTAATGGGCTTTTATTCATGCAAAAGGATCTGTATCCTTCGATTTTTCATAAATTATACATTATGGTTTCACACTTTGCAAGACATATAGTACAATAAGAAATTCAATGGAACAGTGGAGATTCTGTCCAAGTCGAAGAAGTCAGAAGTCACTTGCATGGGTTGTACTGTCTACCCTTCTTTGGTCACAAATGAAGGGAAAATGTCATCTTGTGATTATGAAGAATTCTTAAAACCAATATAATTAGTACTGGGAAAAGCTGGAATAACCTGTTGCACTCTTTGATAGTTAACCATAGAACATGCAAATTAAAAAAAAAAAAACTTCCCGTGTTAAAATTGAACTCTTTAACCAACAAACACCCACACCTTTAGTATACATCTCAAATCACTTACCACAGACTTTCCTTAACTCACCAATTGGAGCCTCTCCTAGTCATACCTGACCAAAAAACCCAAAACTTTCTCTTAACCCTCAAAACAAATGACTGCTTTGAGATTCAGTATAAGATAACATTGATAAAATATTTAATATATCAGCCTCAGAAGTATTTTCTGTACATGCACCTTACAGTGGCATAATAAATGTGTTTGGAGAAGGGGAGAGACACATGAATTTGGATTTCCATCAATTAAGTCCCTCAAATACCAAGCTGTACATTTACTGTGGGTAAAACAGAAAATTTTAGAATGAAGATATCTTTGAAATAATTCAATGGGCAAACATTTATAACAGACCGACAGACAGACAGACACACACACGCACACACACGGAATCCAGACTCCCTCTTGCCTTTAAAAATCCTTTACATAGATGATAGTTTAGGCAGCAATATAAACTCATTTTGTAGGAAAAACTTTTAAATTAGACTATATTTATAGGATAAAAAATACCATTGCTTCATTTTACAAAGCAATCAAGCAGAGACTTTAATGTGCTTTAAATAAAGAGCACTTTGCAGCAAAGTTCAGAAATAACTACTGAATTGTTCAGTAGCAATAAATGAATGCAACATGCTCCAATAGTAAGGTGCTTCTACTTTTTTACCTCTCTTCCATCTAAAAATCAATCTTGTGGTCAATCCTCTAACAAACACTAAGCATAGTTGTTCTTCTATGCTAAGCAATAAATGGGAAATAAAATCTATTTAAAATGCACATTTTATATTATTTAAATTCAGTGCAAGAATTAGGTAAAACTTGTTCAGGTTTCTGCTTTCACTATCAATCAAATGGATGCATGTTAACAATGCATCTGCCACAGTTTTTAAATGTTTTACAGCTGTTCAAAAAGACTTTTTACAAATAACCTGGTATAAGTATATGAAATTTCAACTCCCTGATAAGGCCTTTAGGGACCCATTAGCACTTTACAGGTTGGTATCTGATGTTAAGTACATAATAACTAACTAAATTATAAAGGTTAAAAAAACAAGCTTGTATTTAGTGAAAGAAAAGCTTTCCTTATGCACACACGCGATGAATGCAATTTAAAAATGGAATCTTAGGGAATGTATAAATTTAAATTGTATTAATTGTATACTGGTCCCATTCCAAAGAGAGGGTACTGCCCATTGATTTTTGTCCCACTGATACAAGAGTTTTAATTCTTAGTGTCTGCTATGGCCAAAGTATGCTTTACAATCTAACAAACACATCACATTTTATGACATAGAGACGTCATGCCACATGTTAACAAATATTGCTACATAGTTCAGCTTTGTAGAAACAAGGCTCCCCCCACCCCCATTATACAGAGTAGAAAATTTTCTGTGGGTTCGCATAATGAGAAAAGCCCCCATATTCTCACTGTGGAAATACTACACCTGATCAACTGTTACAGCTGTGCATTTTATAGAAATGTCTCAGGTTCCACAATGAAGAACTAAAAAAATGATTGTTTTTATACTGCTCACAAACTCAATAAGCCTATAAAATATACATGAAGTGAGCAATTCTCATCTTTTAAAATTCCTCTTTAGCCAGGTATTTCTTCCTCATACTGCTACCCTACAGTACCACCAGGATTTTAAATCATTAGGAATACCTTTTCTATACAGGCCACATTGATTATATATACATAATTTTAGTTGTATTAGCAGAAGAAATATTCAAAATTGACATTCAAGTGAGCAGTAACATTAACCACCAAACATCCAAGTCATCATCTACTTGTTTCCCTATTTAAAGTATACTGCAGTTGAGACTAGATTGGTAAATTAACTTCTAAATTGATTCAGCATAAGCAAGCAGCTGTTTGTAGATTCTTGATACAGAAATGATACATTAACAGAAATATAACTGTCAAGTATTTTAAACCATATAAGTAGTACAGGCAAATTTGGAACTGGAAACATGATCATATATAAGTACCATCATAACAATATATACAAATTTTATACTAAGGACAAAGACGCTCATTTTGTTAGGGGCAAAGGATAAGAAGGAAACCATGCTTATATAATTTGTTGGGCTCTGAAACTGCTTTTTAATTAACATGTGGATTCACCTGGACACATGGACTATAGTTATCTGAAATTCTAATATTTGTGAGAACTCCAAAGGTTGATGACCTATAGTAACATGTAATTTTGTGGAAGGAGGAACCTGAATCCCGAGGAAGGGAAGTGGATGTGTTGGAGAGAAAGTTGCTACCAGAGAATGAGCACAGGGGTTGCTAACGAGGCTGTACAAGTGTGAGGACCACCTTCAAGGAGTGCTGTGGTGGGGTATGCTTCCAGCTGTGGATGCACTCCTGAAGGAGTCATGCAGATCTGAACACCCTGCATTCTGTGCTAGAGACTTATTACAACATGGCTCAGGAAAACAGATTATAGGACCCTTTTAAAAGTGAGCATTGTCTCTTAATGGAATCCCAGCTATAACACTAAATGGGTAGCAATTTCCTCTAGACATATTAAGGTTCCGGTGCTTCTGCTGTCAATAATGATATAAGATCCTCCTGTATTTTTCTAAATGTCAGTAAATGAAACAAAACTGAAAAAACTGTTATGAACAAGCATCCAAAGGCATAAAATCGATACATGATTTAAGATTTGCAAATTTGCTTTAAAAATTTTTTTCAAATATATCAAATCAATCATTCTTTAGGTTAAAAGGCATGTTTCAATGTGTTGCTGAAGGTGTGTTACAAAAATCTACAACCCATCCCCACTGTAATCAGGGGATTGAGATTAACTTTATATTAGATCTGTATTTCTAATATTCTCAGACAAGGTGTAAGAATGATGCTAGAATAAAGCCAATATATTGTGAAAATGCTCATATTCTCATCAATAAACATAGTCAACATTTAAGCAGATTTTGTTTCATATAACCTGTTGCCAGAAAATTTTCTCCATAATTATTTTAAAGGAAATAACATTTTCAAGTAACAAAGGTGTGAGCATTTTTTTCCTTCAGGATCACTAATTCAGATACATTTGAGGGCTTTTACTTCAGGACTGCTTTCTGGGTCTAGGCCAGAGAATTGCCTCATAAGAAATAAAGTTCATTTTGGTATGTCAGCCATTCATATAATGGTCAAGACCTGTCTTACACAGAATTACACTCTACAGAGTAGAGTACTGTAAACTGGGTCCAACATATCTACCTTCATTCAAGCCCACAACAGTCCTGCTGAGAATTCGTATCGGCTCCACGCATTCTTCAGGACTCCAATACAGTAAAATCAGCACCTAGAGCTACATACATATGTTTAAGAATTTAGTGACGATAACAAAGGCTCTCTCCCAAAATTCAACTCCAAGCATGTGAAGATAGTGAAATGCCAGCCAAAAAGGCTTTTCTGCCTGTCTACTTTCTGTACATTTGTAGAGCACGTTTTTTTTTTTCCATTGTGGAGCATAAAAATAAAAACAAATGGTGCATGTTAAAAAAGACTTAAGATCTGCATCCCTACTATTGAATTCTGATTTTTGATTCTCAATAGGAGAGTCATGTTGAGTTATAGTAATCAAGCAATAGCTCAAACAAAAAGACTAAAAATAATTTGAAATATCAAATTACAAAGTATTGCTTCTCATAAACAATGCTGCACATAAAATTCAAACTATTATAAATTCACAGTTACGAAGGGCTGTTTAAAAGCATGGAAATTTTTACTCTGAAACCTTACAAATTGTAAGTGTGTGGGCTTCTAAAAACAGGCCATGTTAAATGCATCACGTTGTGGTAAACACATTTATAGGTGTATCTCCATGGTTATGTATCTTTTCAGATGCTATGGAACATCTTTATGAAAATTTCTTTGGAGATGAGTAATGTGGGAATTATCAGTACATTTCCATCTGATTTCTTCCAATTCCTGCCCTACAGCTATCATGATTAATTTCTTTTTCAGAATGTCACACTATTTAAGCTGATATGGAAGAAGCTCTGTGTTTTGAGCAGATGACTATTCAGTGCACTGAACGATGGATTTCGAAGCAATCTCAACGCAGCTCACAGTAGATCTGTCAACCCAGTGTTCTTCCAACTCATAGCGACCCCTAGCTTTACTGGCCACTACAAGGATGTAAATGGGTAGACAGGTGGGGAAGGTGCTTAAAAAACAGGAATCTTCACAAGGCCTTTTCTCCGTTGTAGTCAGGAACATTGCACATCTAAAACTCATGTTAACCACCATCCATTGGAATGACTGGAAAAGTGATAACTTGCCAATTGTGCTTCCTTTTTCACACCACTGAGCCAATATACTTTGGATCTAATGGAATCCAATTGTGGAACCATATGTTTACAATTTTGTAAGAGCCGATGTTCAACTGTAGGTATTTTTTTCGTTCTGTTGAGTCACCTGTTTACAAACAAAGTAATACTGTATGTTAAAAAGGACAGCCTATTAAAGACAGTATGTATATATATTCCCTCACACCTTTCACGAAATCCAGTATGAACACTGACGGTTTTTTCTTTCAAATGACCTTTTTATATAGATGATGTATAAAAAACATCTTACAAAAAGATATGTTTGTATTCTTAAAAAAAAGTAAAACAAAATTTGAACATGGATTTTGATCATCGTTAAAAGGTCTTATGTCAAGATGACTATAGTTAACACTGCTGTGTGATATACAGGAAAGTAGCTAAGAGAGTAAATCCTAAAGAGTTCTCATCACAGGAGAATTTTTTTTTTCTCTCCTTTTTCTTTCTTTTCTTTAAGATGGATGTTGGCTGAACCTACTGTGGTAATCATTTCACAATATATGTAAATCAAACCATCATGCTGTACGCCTTAAACTTATACAGTGATGTATGCCAATTATTCTCAATAAAGCTGGGAAAAAGAATTTTTTAAAAAGGTTGTATGTTAGCTTCACTTTCACTTTTCTTCCTTTTTTTTACTCAACATTTTATGTCAAAACTATACACTAAAAAGATAAATACAATCTAAAATCTTTGCCTCAAAAACTGCCAGTATAATAAGAACTATCAAATGGCAAGTTTAAAATAACACCAGAGAGAGTTGTCTTTATAATTGAGATTTAGAGGACAGAGCTAGTACTGTCTTTAAATGGATGATTTTACCAGGACTTTGTAAAATTCAAAATAGTTGTGTTTGAGATCCATGCACTGACCCACAGCACAGGAGAAACATATATATGGCCTACTTGTCAGATAAAAGCTGACATGTGGCTTTTGAGCGCTTGAAATATGTCTAGCGTGACTGAGAAAGTGATTTGAATTTGACTTAAATTAAAATCTAAAACTCTGTAAAAAATACTTTTCCATTAAGCACAACTTGGTTGTTTTGGTACGACTATTCAATTTAACCAGTGAATACTTGGCATCCAAATTGAGATGGTGCTACTAGTAAGTGTAAAATACTCACTGGATTTTGAAGACTCAGTACCCCCCCCCAAAAAAGTAAACTACATTGTGGAATTTGATATTGACAAGATACTCTTTTGGATATATCATTTAGTAAAAATATCACTAGAATCAATTTCACCCATCACTTTTAACTTTTTTAATGTGGCTCACATTTTATTTCTATTGGACACCATCATTATAGTTACTCATGAGTTTAAGAAGGACCCCACAGGAAACAAGTTAGAAATAATAAAAAGTCTATACAATTATATATATTTCCTTATGTTTAGAAATCCCCTTCAAAGATACTATTACCTATGGCTAGGTCTGAGATGAGTTTTTAGAGGAGGATGAGGCTGAACATGTCCAGGACCTTCAGTTTTTATTTCATGAAGTTTTAAGAAATTAGTTCTTCAAAAACAAGTATGTAATTACATTAATTATTTTGAATCTATAAGAAAGAAACCAATTAATAGGAAATACAAATTATAGCCTTTTTAGCCATCTGTAGAAAAGTGTCTAAAAGTTCAGAGCCTTTAAAAATGACTTCCTAGGGACTTCCCTGGTGGTTCAGTGGTTAAGACTCCATGCTCCCAGTGCAGGGGGCCCGGGCTCAACCCCTGGTCAGGGAACTAGATCCTGCATGCCACAACTAAGAGCCTGCATGCCACAGCTAAAAAGATCCCGCATGCCACAACTAAGACCCAGCACAGCCAAATAAATAAATAAATAAAATATTTAAAAAAAAAAAAAAAAGACTCCCGAAGACTACACACAGGCAGTGATATATAGCTCTTTATCAATGGCTGCTCAACTGGTAGGGATCACAACTAGTGTGTGGTTTGCTTCTGGTGTAGGATACATTTACTCTTTAGTGACTTTGCCACTATCCCAGTTCATGCATTTTCTGGCAGTATTTAATTGTTCCTCTCAACATTATACTACATACACCAGCCATGAACAATCAGCCAATAACAGGGAAGGTTTTAGGCGATTTTCGGAGTGGTATTCATTATGGACATATTCTTAACACCTGACATAAGGTTAAATTAGCAGCCAAAAGCTATAAATAACATCCCAGCTACTTGACTATAGGAAATGCATGCTTATGTGAAGGTCCAGCACTGGGATTACCTAATCAGTGCCAACATGGTAGTTTTTGGCATAGGTTTAGGGGTTTACTGAGAAGCTACATGCTGAAGGGGACAAGGCAAGAGGTAGCAAGCACTGTGAAGTGGGACACAATCTACAGTCATCCAGTGTGGGAAAGATTCCCAGTCAGGCACACCTGAGTCTCTAGACACACTCACACACTTGAGTGGACACATTTACATTCCTCTACAGAGCATGGTGTATATATGTACAAGCCCAAATAGTTTGAAATTATTTGGGGATCCAAAAACAGTAAGTGACCGATAATTAAGGCCTCTACAACTAACAGGAAAAAAGGGTGCCAACAGTCCCAAGACCCATGGCCATGGCAGACAGTGTTACTATCAAATGTTGGTTAGAGCACATTAAAGTTAACACCCAACCACTTATCAAGATTTTTCAGGCTTTTTGTTAAGCTACAGTGCAGATGCTGGTGGGGAAGGGTGGAGTTGGGGAGTGTGGAATCGGCACATTTTCCTGATGGACCCATGCCCCAAAGGGTAAAAACTGCTTTTAGTAATATTTTGATAAATCCAAAATAGTATCTTCCAACATTTAATCAATATTTTAAAAACTAATGACACAGTTTCTGGGTTTTGTTTTATCTTTTTGTAGTAAGTCTTTAAAATCCAGATGTATGCCTACATACGTATCAGTTCTACTCTTTCAGAATCTTTGGGAGTGAAGGCCATGAATATGCATTTTTAATAAGCTCCCCCTGCGTAGTTCTTAAGATCAGGCACAGTGATTCTTCCTTTACCTACTCCCACCTACTTCCCCCTTTAGTAAAGCCCAAAGAAACATATTCCATCAAGAGAGCATAATGATTAATAGAATATATTTGCATACTTTATATTTTGCACAAATAATATTTCAGTTATGGTCATCAGCAATTCGATATACTATTTGATTTACAGCATGTATTATCTTTACCAATTCTATGTATTTAGCATAATTTGTGCCACATAACTATATAAATTAGCTTATTAAAGCGTAGTGGGGGACAACTCTGTATTACCTTGGGAGAATGCCAAATGTGTACCAATTCCCACAGGGTACTCAATAAGATATGTATATTATGTCAGCTGCCATTTTATATATTATGTCAGCTGCCATTTTATCTAGACAATGCAGTAATTACAATAAGCCCTAAATGATAAACTTTAAAGGCTTAGAAAGCTAAATAATCCGACAATGCAATGACTTTTCTAGATTCCCGTGTGGGCAGCTAACAAAACATCAAAATTCAATACGCGTAACAGTTTGCAACTGAAATACCTAAGTTAGAAAAAGCCTTCTCTGTTTTTTTAAAGCTAGAATAAGACTGTCACTTTACTAGAATAAGACTATCCTTTTTACTTGGGATATAGCTTGTACTGAAGAAATTTTTAATGAGCAGGATATAAAAAAACACAGCATTTACACAAGAACATCTCTGTACTTTTTTTGTTATGTTTCCAGAAACTACAGAAGTAAAACCTGAAGTTATGATCCAGGCTATAACTGAGCTGTATAATAAATAATGAACCTCAGATTCAATGAAATATAACAGCCCTCATCATCCAATACAAAAGCTGTATTACTGAACATTACTGAAGAAAAGTAAGACCATTTACTTGTTAGTTTTCCCAGTCTGTGCAAGGCAAAGCCTCCTCTTCATCCTCTGACTCAGGGGATGCTTCTTTGATTCTTCTAAGAGCTTCATGGATGCTCCGTGTTAGAGGGTCCGTGTCGGGCAGAAGCGTGAAGGATTCTCTCAAGACTTCCTTCTGTACCTTCTTCAATTTTACCCCCTTCCTTATTTGTGCCAAGATATTATTATCATCTTCATCAGGAAAAGGAGGCAGAGTTCGCTGTTCAACCTTTCTCAGATGAAAACTACCACGCTTCAAGGAAGCTAGCACCTCATCCATGGGTGAGCTCACTTTAGAAAATGAAAGAGAACAATTATGATTGCACTTAGAGTCAGGAACTGTATAACCTCCAGACTTTAGGATAACCTCCGGACTTTAGGACTGTGATAGCCCAGGATGCTAAAAACACATCTACAGAAGGGACCATGAAGCATGGACAGACACTGCCAGAACACAGGGGATACTAATTATGCTTGTTAAAAAACCAAAAAAAATCCCAAGACCCAAATTCCATGTCAGGCATTACTGGTATTCCTATCATTTCCCATGTGAGAGAAGTGAGCAGATTGGGGGCTGGGGGGTGATCTTTAGTATTATTATGGGTGAGACCCCTAAAGAGTTTCCATAATGCAAAAGTCCAATCTAAATTCAGACAGTGACTTGACTGAACATTTAATTTTAAAAAATTAAATTCTGGTTCATTATGTTGACTGTGTGTGTGTGTGTGTTTTTTTTTTAATAACTGCTTTACATATGAAATTCTACTTGGGCTATGGTAAGAAATATTTTATAGGATGGTCTCTCAGATTAAAATGTAACATACAATGTTCTCTCCGTGAATGCTAAAGCTCCTAAGAGCCAAAATTATTTGCTGTTTCAAAAACATCTTTATTAAGGCATATCTGACATGCAATAAATTATACATATTACTCCCTATTCTTCTTTGCTTCTTTATAAAAGATATGCCAGGGTCCTCAATAAATATGTAGCCAAATGTTACATGGTTTTGCCAATGTTCTCCTGACCAGACAGCTTCCCTTTTCTTGTATTTCTGAGATTTAAAATCATATTCTAACACAAAAGGAGCCACATAATACATGTTACCAAATAGATCAAGTCAAAAGATATAATTTAAAAAGCATCCCTAAGAGCTCAAGCAGGTTCATATTTGTGTCTGTACACATTTGCAAACATGGGTTGGTAAGAATTCTGCCATGCTGAGACCCTGAAAACCTGTTTGCTATCAAATAATGTCCAAAAATAAAATGTTTAAAGCTTTGTAATGTCCTAGGAAATAAACAGTCCTTTAACTACATGCCTCAGTCAACAGATGAACTCAAAAATCTTTTTCTTTTTAACTCACCTCTCTTCCTCTGCAAACCTTCAGCAGTCTTTTTGAGCTTCTTCCTGGCACTGACGAGCTGGCTGCTGTCGAAGAGGTGTGCTGAGGGGGCACTAGCTGACTCTGGGATCCTCTTCTCGTTCCCCTCCACTCTAGGCAGACCTTCCTCCAGTGTCTCTGGGGCGCCGTCCTTACCGACAGGCAGAGGTGGTGGCGGTGGGGGAGGAGGAGGTGGCGGGGGAGGTGCCGGAGGAAGAGGTGGTGGGAGTGGATCTGCTGAGGCAGAACCTGGTTTAGGGTCAATCTTACTCAGAAGTGGAGGAGATGCGGCGGGAGGCAGTTCAGAGGTAACACCACCGGGAGGTAATGAAGTAGCTTCAAGTTGTGCTGATGAATTGTCTTCAAGGTGTGTGAGGCTTTGGGCTTCTGTTGTCTGTGATGACCCGAGCTTGCCCCTTCCTTCCTCCACTCCCTCACTTTTCTCTTCTACCTGTAGCGCTCCTGGCAGAGGGTCGCACTGGTCTTCACAGGACACGGGACTGGCTGCACTTCTTCTTCTTGCGTGAGCCAGTCGCAATCTGGTTGATTTAAGTATGACCTGGCCTGGGTATCTCTAAGAAATCAGAAGTTATTATAACTGGTTAGATTACAATTTATGAACAAATGGCTGTTTATTTTCTCCCTCCAATGCAAGATTTTATTTTAGAGCTTTTGTGATTTTTCAGGGAAAATACACTGAAAACCAAAATACCAAAATGTAATGCCTTACAAATAATTATCACCAAATTCTTTATTATTTCCTTATCATCAAATCCTTTTCCCCTCTTATCCACTTAAGAGGTCAACTGTTCAGAATTACCACATGATTAAAGAAAGATCCTTAGTGAATAAAAGTACTAATTTAAATGGAAAAATAGTAGCAGTGTAAAATACAAAACAAATGATGTCAAACATATATATGCTATGGGATGCAAAAAGCTAAAAAACTATTCTTAGATTCTTACATGTATTTTCAAATGCTTACAGATAAAAAATTAAAACATTAATGTTCTTCAAAGGGTAACATGGCATTTTTAAAGCTCTGAAAACAATATATACATTTTATGATAGAACAGAAGGAGAATGAATAAAATTTTTTGGAGTATTGATACACAGAACTCTCATTCTTTTACTATGGTAAAACCTAGCATTAATGCATTTGGCAGACAACATTTTCTTAACACAAAGCTTATCCTTGTGTTAAGGACCCTATTCCCACCCACCCCCACTCTTTCACTTGATCAAAAGCTCCCTTCACCTATAAGGAGACCCCTCAGAATAAAGAGTAGAAGTAAGGCTCTTGAGTGCTGCTGAGAACCAGAACTACCTAGTTTAAGCACATTCCAAGGAAATGCTTAGCTGCTGTGATATCAGTGTCCAGAGTCATGGATAAGCCTGGCAAGAGAACTGCTGAAGCATTTCTCACGTATGTTGATCCACCCTCTAATTCTGCCATTGGTCAGATTATTACCACAGTGTTGATGTACACAGAATTAATAACAAGTTGATGCTTAAAATGGATAGTCAGTTGTGAACTAACTTTACTAAATTCAAGAAGAATCCAGGCTTCCCAGAGGCCCCCCAGAGGCCCTGACCATTCCTCTTCTATCACTGAAGTGGTAAGCCAAGGACTGCCATAACTAAAATTGTTTTCTAGATAATAAAGGGAAAATCAAGTTTTTCTCATAAAAGAAATCTTACAATAGGAGTATATATGTAGCTCTGTTTAAAAAGCAATGAAAAATAATAAATTGACCATACTTTTACTACCTGTTTAAAGGTTCGAAGTCTATCCAGTGTTCTTTGTCTTTCTTGGCTAACCCAGGCACTTTTTCTTTCTTCTTCATCATGTAATTTTTCTCTTTTCTGGTAAAAAAAAAAAAAAATTGATTCCATTACAATGTGTCCCATTATATTTTATCATTAAGAGAAAAAAAGAGAGTTCTCCCAATATGTAAGCTGGATTACTCCAAAGAATGATGTATTAAACAATGTTTTGTGGCATGTAACACTATCAGTTTTAATTGAAATTATATTGTTGTTTCACTTTCTACATGACCTACCAATTAAAAGACGTTTACTCTGTAAAGTAAATATTTTCTCTGAACTGAAAAATGTTTCATCTTTGGGGTTCTGACTTGAACAATTTTATTATGCAATACGTGTAACTGCTATATTCTGCTAACTCAAATAGTTGAACTTAAAAACAAAAAACAACCACTTGGTCGGTAATTTAGATATTATATATGGGTTAAGCCTGATGTTCTGCAGATAATGTCTACTATTACTGAACCTGTCCTCTTGCCACAAATCTAAGTGTGTATTTTAATACCACATTCAATTTTTTTCCTTCCCATTCCCCAATCCCAAACCTCTTCGATTTTGTATTCCCAAACTGGATTAACAGTATCACCACCCACCCAAAGTTGGCCAAGTTAAACACGAATTGCTGTTTCTAAAGGAAAGAAAGTGGAATTCTTGGCAGGAAGATAAAGAGTGGGAGTAGTGCTTTTGACAACCTCACTACTGAGGGTCAGGTGACAGACAGGTAGTTACCAATTAGGGAATGCACTGAAGAGAGCCATGATGGCCAACCACGTCCCCAGAGAGATGTAACTATCATATGCAATACAGATTGGTTCCACTTTCTATCTCTTGGTGAGGTGGGTTGAATCCTTTGTATATAGGTCAGCCCATGGAACTCATGGTCAGGGTGCAAGGGGGTGCCAAGGATGAGTAAAGATGAACATTCTTCCATCTCTTTTTATGGCAGGTCAAGAAAACCTTTTCCCTTTAGAGAGCTCCCACTTGGGGAGTCTTAAGAGGTCGCAAAGGCCATTTATTAGTAGATAAAAAGTCACGTATCTCTCAGTAACAGTCCCAGATTGCTATATATAATCCTAAAGGTTTCCAGATGGGAAATTAAAGAAGATATGACCTGAGCTCTTCATTAAAAGAAATAAAGGTCCCATGTAGATTCTGTCCTTTAAAGAGGAAAGCCCAGAATGGCTCAAGGACACAGTGAGGCAAGAACTTATCCCAACTCCTCACCACTACTGCATACTCAGTTCCATTCACATAGCTGAGCCAACAAAAGGAAGGAACTGAAAAAATCTCATATTTACATCTGGTAACCACCTGGAATTGGGAGTGAGCTTGTACTTCCCCACACTGGGATACATGCCATGGGATACTCAGGGACAAAGGGTCTTCTAAGGCCTATTGAGTAGCACTGGCTCAGAGATGTAGAGATTTTTCTATACTTAGAGTATATTATCTAATGAATAAAGTGCTTAGTACTTGAGAAAAAAATTAGTTGTCTAAGAGATATTCAGTGTTTTCAAACTGTGAATCTGCATCTCTAAACATAATATACAAATAGCTGAATGTGAAGTTCAGAAATAAAACTGATCAATCATTTTGCTGGTCAGCTGGTATAATCAGAGTCAGATCATACTATTATCTAAAAGATCCCAAATGGAAAGAGAACGTTTCAGACATGTTCAGGCATGAACTGATGGGTTTGTACGGACTTTTCATAGAGCACAGTATTGTATTTAAGAGCCTAGTGAGTAACAGGCCTTGGGTGAATATCACCTCTCCCCCTCTGGCTAACTAGGGGAAAGTTATTTAACGAAGATAATTTACCCTTTTGTGATGGCGGAGGTGGGTAGGGAATACTTACTAGATGGTGACACAAGGGGCTCTGAGTTTCTGTTAACATTGTTTAACAAGCTGTATGCATATGTTCATCTAGTGAAAATTAAAACTTATGAGTTGTACACATCTGTGTGTGATAAAGATGGTTTAAAACCAGATTTGATCTAAGCCAACTTTCATTTTCCTCTAGTTTTGCATGTTAAGAAGAATTGATGATTAATGGATTCATTCTCCTACAGTGAGGTATTCCACCAAAAGTTGGTAGTAGGCAAAATTATAAGGCAAATGACATTCATCTTTGAGATTCCCCCAAATATCAATTTCCTCTTTTTACTCATCTTTGCCACGTAAAACTCTTTGAGAAAGGATTTGATACTCAGTCATTCTAAAAGGCTAGTTAGTTCCTCCATCCATAAAAATATTGGCATTTTATCAGAATCCAAAACCTTCACGCAATAAGGAACACATTCTAAGTGTGGAGTTTAATCACAAGCTGACAGTGCAGGTGCCGATGGTGAGAGTAGGAGGCATTCTTATTCATCTAACTCTTAAGCTGGCCCACAGTCTGACTTGCCTGTAAAGCAGTTCCTGGCCCATGAAAACAGTACTGAACAATAAACATACAATAAATTTGCTGTTGATTTAAGATGAATCTTACAGTTTACGGGTAGTTTGGCTACTCTTATGTGTTTAAATCCAAAAGTTTTAGCTAATATGTGCCGAAATGAGCTTGAAGGATAACATCAAAACCCCTACAGCAGCTAACATCATTCTTAATCACAACAAATTAGAAGCTTTCTTAAGACCAGGAAAAGACAAAGAAGTCTCCTCCCACCACTCTTTTTCAACACCCTACTGGAAATCCTAGCTAACACAATAAGAAGAGCAAATAAAAGGTATACAGACTGCTACAAAAGAACTGAACTGCCTTTATTTGCATATGACCTGATTGTCTATGTAGAAAATCTCAAAGAACCACCAAAAAAGCCACTAGAACTAATACACAATTATAACAAGATTGCAAGGTACAGGGTTGACATATAAAAGCCAACTGCTTTCTAATGTAACAGCAATGAAACACTGGAATTATGAACCTTTTATATTACCCCTACAAAACTATTTACATTACCACACCCCAAAAAGCAGATAGATAAATTTAAGTATAAATCTAATAAAATGTGAACAACATCAATGAGGCAAGCTATAACTCTTAGAAAAGAAATCAAAGAAGAACTAAATAAAGAGATATTCCTTGTTCATGTATAGAAAGACTCAATACTATTAACATATCAATTACTGAGAGGGCAGACAGCAGAAGCAAGAAGAACTATAATCCTGCAGCCTGTGGAATGAAAACCACATTCACAGAAAGATACACAAAATGAAAAGGCAGAGGACTATGTAACAGATGAAGGAACAAGATAAAACCCCGGAAAATCAACTAAATGAAGTGGAGATAGGCAACCTCCCAGAAAAAGAATTCAGAATAATGATAGTGCAGATGATCCAGGACCTCAGAAAAAGAATGGAGGCAAAGATCAAGAAGATGCAAGAAATGTTTAACGAAGACCTAAAAGAATTAAAGAAGAAACAGAGAATACAAAAACTGAAATGAAAAATACACTACAAGGAATCAATAGCAGAATAACTGAGGCAGAAGAACGGATAAGTGACCTGGGAAACAGAATGGTGGAATTCACTGCTGTGGAACACAATAAAGAAAAAAGAATGAAAAGCAATGAAGACAGCCTAAGAGACCTCTGGGACAACATTAAACATAACAACATTCACATTATAGGGGTCCCAGAAGGAGGAGAGAGAAAGAACCCAAGAAAATATTTGAAGAGATCATAGTCGAAAACTTCCCTAACATGGGAAAGGAAACAGCCACCCAAGTCCAGGAAGCACAACAAGTCCCAGGCAGGATAAATCCAAGGAGAAACACGCCGCAAAGAAAAATTATTAAAAGAAACAAGGGAAAAATGACAAATAACATACAAGGGAATCCCATAAGCTTAACAGCTGATTTCTCAGCTGAAACTCTACAGGCCAGAGGGAGTGGCATGATATATTTAAAGTGATGAAAGGGAAGAACCTACAACCAAGATTACTCTACCAAGAAAAGATCTCATTCAGATTTGACGGAGAAATCAAAAGCTTTACAGACAAGCAAAAGCTAAGAGAATCTAGCACCACCAAACCAGCTCTACAAAAAATGCTAAAGGAACTTCTCTAAGTGGAAAACACAAGAAAAGGACCTATAAAACGAACCCAAAACAATTAAGAAAATGGTGATATGAACATACATATTGATAATTACCTTAAATGTGAATGGATTAAATGCTCCAACCAAAAGACACAGGCTGGCTGAATGGATACAAAGACAAGACCCATATATATGCTGTCTACAAGAGACCCACTTCAGACCTAAGGACACATACAGACTGAAAGTGAGGGGATGGAAAAAGATATTCCATGCAAATGGAAATCAAAAGAAAGCTGGAGTAGCTATACTCATATCAGATAAAATAGACTTTAAAATAAAGAATGTTACAAGAGACAAGGACACTACATAATGATCAAGGGATCACTCCAAGAAGAAGAGATAACAATTATAAATACATATACACACAACATAGGAACACCTCAATACATAAGGAAAATGCTAACAGCTATAAAGGGGGAAATCAACAGTAACACAATAATAGTGGGGGACTTTAACACCTCACTTACACCAATGGACAGATCACCCAGAAAGAAACTTAATAAGGAAACACAAGCTTTAAATGACACAACAGACCAGATAGATTTAATTGCTATTTATAGGACATTCCATCTGATAACAGATTACACTTACTTCTCAAGTGTACATGGAACACTCTCCAGGACAGATCACATCTTGGGTCACAAATCAAGCCTCGGTAAATTTAAGAAAATTGAAATCATATCAAGCATCGTTTCCGACCACAATGCTATGAGATTAGAAATAAATTACAGGGAAAAACCGTAAAAAACACAAACACATGGAGGCTAAACAATACGTTACTAAATAACCAAGAGATCACTGAAGAAATCAAAGAGGAAATCAAAAAATACCTAGGGACAAATGACAATGAAAACGCAATGATCCAAAACCTATGGGATGCAGCAAAAGCAGTTCTAAGAGGAAAGTTTATAGCAATACAATCCTACCTTAAGAAACAAGAAAAATCTCAAATAAACAATCTAACCTTACACCTAAAGGAACTAGAAAGAAGAACAAACAAACCCAAAGTTAGCAGAAGGAAAGAAATCATAAAGATCAGAGCAGAAATAAATGAAATAGAAACAAAGAAAAC
>NC_041221.1:80204073-80238074 GCF_002837175.3 Physeter macrocephalus | reverse complement strand
CTTCCAACAAACAGAAGTCCAGGACCAGATGGCTTCACAGGTGAATTATATCAAATACTTAGAGAAGAGCTAACACGCATCCTTCTCAAACTCTTCCAAAAAATTGCAGAGGAAGGAACACTCCCAAACTCATTCTACAAGGCCATCATCACCCTGACACCAAAACCAGACAAAGATACTGCAAAAAAGGAAAATTACAGACCAATATCACTGATGAATATAGATGCAAAAGCCCTCAGCAAAATACTAGCAAACAGAATCCAACAACAAATTAAAAGGATCATACACCACGATCAAGTGGGATTTATCCCAGGGATGCAAGGATTCTCCAATATACACAAATCAATCAATGTGATACACCATATTAACAAATGGAACAATTAAAAGCATTTGATCATCTCAACAGATGCAGAAAAAGCTTTTGACAAAACTCAACACCCTTTTACGATAAAAACTCTCCAGAAAGTGGGCATAGAGGGAATCTACCTCAACATGATAAAGGCCATATATGACAAACCCAGAGCAAACATCATTCTCAATGGTGAAAAACTGAAAGCATTTCCTCTAAGATCAGGAATGAGACAAGGATGTCCACTCTCGAAATCTCTTGCATTCCTATACGCTAACAACAAAAGATCAGAAAGAGAAATTAAGGAAACAATCCCATTCACCACTGCAACAAAAAGAATAAAATACCTAGGAATAAACCTACCTAAGAAGGTAAAAGAACTGTACTCCAGAAACTATAAGACGCTGATGAAAGAAATCAAAGATGACACAAACAGATGGAGAGATATATCATGTTCGTTGACTGGAAGAATCAATATTGTGAAAATGACTACACTACCCAAAGCAATCTACAGATTCAGTGCAATCCCTATCAAATTACCAACGGCACTTTTTACAGAAATAGAACAAAAAAAATCTTAAAATCTATGGAGACACAAAAGACCCAGAATAGCCAAAGCAATCCTGAGGGGAGAAAACGGAGCTGGAGGAATCAGACTCCCTGACTTTAGACTATACTACAAAGCTACAGTAATCAAGACAATATGGTACTGGCACAAAAACAGAAACATAGATCAATGGAGCAAGACAGAAAGCCCAGAGATAAACCCACACACCTGTGGTCAACCAATCTATGACAAAGGAGGCAAGGATATACAATGCAGAAAAGACAGCCTCTTCAGTAAGTGGTGCTGGGAAAACTGGACAGCTACATGTGAAAGAATGAAATTCGAACACTCTCTGACACCATACACAAAAATAAACTCAAAATGGATTAAAGATCTAAATATAAGACCAGAAACTATAAAACTCCTACAGGAAAACACAGGAAGAACACCCTTTGACAAAAATCACAGCAAGATCTTTTTTGACCCGCCTCCTAGAGTAATGGAAATAAAAACAAAAATAAACAAATGGGACCTAATGAAACAATAGCTTTTGCACAGCAAAGGAAACTACAAACAAGATGAAAAGACAACCCTCAGAATGGGAGAAAGTATTTGCAAACAGATCAAAGGACAAAGGATTAATCTTCAAAATATACAAGCAGTTCATGCAGCTCAATATTAAAAAAACAAACCCAATCAAAAAATGGGCAGAAGACCTAAATAGACATTTCTCCAAAGAAGATATACAGATGGCCAAGAGGCACATGAAAAGCTGCTCAACATCACTAATTATTAGAGAAATGCAAATCAAAACTAAAATGAGGTATCACCTCACACCAGTTAGAATGGGCATCATCAGAAAATCTACAAACAACAAATGCTGGAGAGGGTGTAGAGAAAAGGGAACCCTCTTGCACTGCTGGTGGGAATGTAAATGGATACAGCCACTATGGAGAACAGTATGGAGGTTCCTTAAAAAACTAAAAATAGAATTACCATATGACCCAGCATATGCTGGGCATATACCCAGAGAAAACCATAATTCAAATAAGCACATGCACCCCAATATTCATTGCAGCACTATTTACAACAGCCAGGTCATGGAAGCAACCTAAATGCCCATCGACAGATGAATGGATAAAGAAGTTGTGGTACACATATACAAGGGACTATTAGCCATAAAAAGGAACGAAATTGGGTCATTTGTAGAGATGTGGATGTACCTAGAGACTGTCATACAGAGTGCAGTAAGTGAGAAAGAGAAAAACAAATATCGTATATTAACGCATATATGTGGAATCTAGAAAAATGGTACAGATGAACCAGTTTGCAAGGCAGAAATAGAGACACAGGTGTAGAGAACAAACATATGGACACCAAGGGGGAAAGCGGCGCGGGGCGGGGGGATGAATTGGGAGATTGGGATTGACATATATATACTAATATGTATAAAATAGATGACTTATAAGAACCTGTATAAAAATAAAATAATGTTAAAACAAACAAAAAAACACTGCTCTTCGAGATAATGGCAAAGAATGAAAAGGCAAGCCACAGATTAGAAGCAAGTATTTGCAACAGACATATCTGAAAGGTGCTATTATCCACAATAAGAAAAAAGTAACCTAATTAAAAATGAACAAAATATCTAACACTTACTAAAGAAGAGGTACAGATGGTAGATAAGCTTTGTGAGAACATTCCCAATATTCTACACCATTAGGGAACTGCAAACTAAAACAACTATGAGGTACCACTACACACTTATTAGAATGGCTAAATTCCGAAACACTGACAACATTAAATGGAGGATGTGGAGCAAAAGGAACTCTAAATTCATTGCTAGTGAGAATGTAAAATGGTACAGCCACTTTGGAAGACAGTTTGGCAGTTTCCTACAAGGTAAGCATACTCTTCCTATAAGATCCAGCAATCATGCTCTTTGTTATTTACCCAAAAGAGCTGAAAACTTAATGTGCACACAAAAACCTTCCCACATTATCAGCTTTATTCATAAGTGTCAAAACTTGGAAGCAAGATGTCTTCACCAGGTGAATGGACATATAAACTGTGGTATATCCAGACAATGGAATATTATTCAGTGCTAAGGAATAATCTACCACGCCATGCAAATACAAAGAGGAACCTTAAGAGCAAATTACAAGTACATAAGCCAATATGAAACAGCTACATATATGGTTCCAATTAAATGTTCGGCGGAAAGGCAAAACAAAAGATCAGTGGTTGCCAGGAGTTTGTGGAGAGGGGTATGAAAAGGTGGAGCACAGGGAATTTTTAGGGCAGTGAAAATATTCTGTATGATACTATAATGGTGGATTCATGTCATTATATATTTGGCAAAACCAATGGAATGTACAACACTAAGGATGAACTGTGGACTTTGGGTGGTAATGTTGTGCCAATGTTGGTTCAGACTGTAACAAATATACCACTCTTGTGTGGGACTGCACTGGTAGAGGAAGCTGTGCTATAAGGAAGTATATACACAATTGGGCCTCTGAACCTGTGGTTCCACATCCTTGGATTCAAACAACCTCAGATTGAAAATACTCAGCAGGCAAAAAAACCACAGAAGGTTCCAAAGAGCAAAACTCGAAGAATTTGCCTACTGGCAACTACTTACATAGCATTTACATTATATAAGGTATTATAAGTAATCTAGAGATGAAGAATATAGGAGGATGTGCACAAGTTACATGCAAGTACTATGCTATTTTATATAAGGGACTGGAGCATCCACAGATTTTGGTGGGGAGGTTGGGGGAGTTGGTGTCCTGGAACCAATTTCCCCATGGACACTGAGGAATGGCTGTACAGTGACTTAATGCTAACATCTAGCTATAACATTTTCTTATTCTCTACAGATTTTATTCACTTTGAGATATGTAAAATTCGAAGTTTTATTCTAAGTCTTCCAGAGTGCAAACTTACTAGTTGTACTGTGTGGTGGGTTCTGTATTCATCTTCACTCCGAAGGCGCTGTTGGAATTTTTCATTGTGTTTTGCAATACAAATTTCCTATAAATACATAAAATGTGTTTTAATATAAGTGAAACTTGAAAGACTCAAAATCTAATTCAATTTGATAAATTAAATTTTAATCTTAACATATACCTACACAGCAAAATATCAAGTAAGCCACCTCTGGTTTCTCATCCGGAATATCGAAGCAGCATAAGCCAAATAATTAGGATCTTAAAAGACTCTTCTATTAAACTACTTAACATCTGTAGAATTCCTGATTTCTCCCTTTTTTTGGAAGGGGAGGAATGGGGTATGGTAGAGTGGAAGCGGGGGTGTACCTAGATAATCTCGAAAGTCTCTTTCAAATCTGAAGACTGTGGCCAGAAGATTCTAAGTATTATTGTACTCTTTAAACTAGTCTGAGCAAAAAAGGACACATAACTCTTGACTGAAACTCTGTTTCTTAAGTGCTCCCTGATGAATTAAAGAACATGATTTTGCCCGGATTGGTTTAAACAATATCATGAAATATGAATCTTCTGATCATAGACTTCAGAGCTAAAAAGAGACCTTAAGGACTAGAAAGTATAATAACAGTATGCTACAGATTTACATGAAAATAATATTAAGAGATATGTGCTCTTTACACATACCCTATCATCTGGCAACTTCCTAGTGGCACCATGCTAAGTCTTCATTTTCTCTGGGTCCTTCTGGAGAAGTCCTCCAGATAAACATTAGTTTCTAACACTCTCAAAGCTATACCAAAAGATTACTCTTATAACCTCGTTAAGTCATACATGAATAACCTTTCAGGCCAGGAAGCTGTATTTTAAAGCAGCTCTTTTATCTCCTTCCTATCTTTACCCACACTGTGCTGACTCTACTGCCTAACAAGTACTGATCACAGATTGAACCTGTCCAAGGCAGTCTCCAAGGGGGAAAAGTGGCATGATATAGTGATATAATGGCTCAGGCTTCCAAGTCACACAGACCTAGGATAGTATCCTACTTTGACCCATACTAGCTGCTTTTCCTTAGGTAATTTATTTAACGATTGGAAGCCTTAGTTCCCTTGGTTATAAAATGAGGATACAAGTCTACAATTCCTTATCAAGAACAGAACTCAGATGTGTTTCAAAATTAATTTTTTTTTTAATTTTAGAAAGGTGATATGTTGCATACACCATCTATTGCCCAGTAACTCCAGCAGGATCTGACGCAACACCCCATAATAAGTATTACTGATGTTTTTGCAGTGAAACAGATGAATAGTCAAAGTAAGTAGGACAAAGAAATGTTCAGGTCTGGGTTTGCCACCAAATCAAGTATCAGAATGCTTTTTGGCTACTGGGAGAATACAAGAAGATAACATATATAAAGAACAATGTTATTTCTATTATTCTTCTTGAAAAGTTTAATCACAAAGCATAGACCTCAAGTCCTCATGGCACAACCAAAGACCGTCTTTGTTCTTTCAAGAGGAGAAACAGGGGCTTCCCTGGTGGCGCAGTGGTTGAGAGTCCGCCTGCCGATGCAGGGGACATGGGTTCGTGCTCCGGTCTGGGAGGATCCCGCATGCCGCGGAGCGGCTGGGCCCGTGAGCCATGGCCACTGAGCCTGCGCGTCCGGAGCCTGTGCTCCGCAAGGCGAGAGGCCACAGCGGTGAGAGGCCCGCGTACCCCCAAAAAAAAAAAAAAAAAAAAAAAGAGGAGAAACAGGGCATGATTTACTTATAGCCAGAGAACTACCCCTGGGTATGAAATTCTATTGTGGGTGCCAGATTAACCACAGAGCCTGTGATCCTGGGGATGCTGACATGCAGACCACAAGGAATTAGGGTGCTGTTACAAAGAGAGTCATTCTGATCTTTGGTAAAGTATGATTGATCTTTCTTCTCAGAACAGTGTTTGGAAGTTCCTCTCTTTCCAGCCTTCTTTTGTCATTCTTCCTTCCCTCTGCAGTTCTGTCACCTAAGCCGTTGGATTTGGGGGTCTGGGGGCAGGGAAAGGGGAGGACAGGTGTTAAGACCATTCAGAGACCCTTGGCTGTGTGCTGTGATAGGTCACAGCAGATCAGAAGCTGCGGTGTAAATGGGCAGAATCTACAGGGCTGAGTTTCCCTACCTCAGATTTAGTTTAATATAAGAATGAAGAGTGAAGAATATAGATTAAATTGGTACACACTTTTATATATAAATAAAAATTTCCTTGAAGACTGAGGTCAGAACCAGTCAACTTAATTGTAGAGCATCTCTGGCCTCCTTAAAATAAAAAGGAGCCGGGAATTGCATTACATGGAATCCTGTAGTCATGATCAGAGTCACCTTTGGGTGGCTGAGGCAAACAGCATATCACCACTGGCTGTTCTAATGTGTTTAAGAGGGAAATGCTCAGACAACCATAAAATGTCAATATAATGGCCCAAGTATTGAGAAGATATAACTCTTACTCAGTTTTAAAAGGTATGTGTATTAGTGACAAATTGGGTTAGAATTATTGGATATGGGTCAAAGATTAAGTAATGAATAAAAGCAAGATGTAAAATTAAGGTTATATTCAATAAATATGTAACCTATTATACCTTTTTATTTCTGAGGTATGCTTTCTTGGCTGAAACCCGTCCACGTCTTGCCTCCAGCTGGCGTGCTTTCTGCTGAAGTTTCTGTAGCTCTTCTCTCTGTAAATGCACAGACACTGCCATCTCTTCCTTCTCCAGCATGGCCTCCATACTTTCATAAGTGTCATAGTATACCACTTCATCTCTCTTTTCTGTTACAAAACAGCAACAAGGGGTAGTGGTTAAGAGCATGGGCTATGGAGCCAGACAGAACAGGGCTCTGATCCACTCACTGATTCTATAACAGGCAAAGCCATTACCCCTTTGTAAAATAGTGATTAGGAAATATACCTCTTAGGGGGAATGTGTGTGCCAGTGTCTGGCACATAGTTAAGTGCTCAATGTAAAATGCCAAGAACCTTGTCTCCCAAATAAAAAATTTGAGAATACAGATTCTGGCTGAAGCAACAAAGCAAGTTACTTACAAAGTAAGTAGGAAGGAATAACATAGTTGCACTGCTACATCTACTAAACCACTTGTTTGACTTTACATTAAAAGTTTTCTTAGCCTCAACAGAAGAAATAAAACTGGTGTCCATGTACATTTTCCCTATGTATGCAAACAAATACATGGGGAAATTCCCTCATTCATTCAAATGTATTTTTGTGGACTTATGTATTAGACACACATCATACCCGATATAAGTCGTTTGATGCTTTCCAGTTGTGCTGTCAACAATAACTCTTCACACTTTAAGATTTCAAACTGCACTTCATACAACTGAAGTTGCAGATCATAATAATCAGCTTCTAATTGATCCAATTGAGCGATGGCTTCTGTACCGCCCTGCAAACTCTGCATCTGCATTGAAAACAAAAATAAGAACATATCTAGTTTAAGAGAACAAGAAATTAAGTTATGATTAGAAATGAATACTAACTAATCAGACAGGATAAATCCATGAAGCAACTGAACACCAGCAGTTCAGTGGGATCAGAGGCTCATGTACAGATAATTTAAGAACCTACTAAATTTGTGTATAAAGCTGTGTGTACATGTATATTTTTCTCTGAGTACAGTGTTCCCAGCTTTCAAATTCATAAAGGGACAAGAGTCTGTGACTTAAAAGAGGTGAGAATGACGATAATCAAGACTCGGTTAAAAAGGAATAGTACTTACTCCTAAGTGTGGTTAAAAAATTTTTAAGTCAAATAGAATTCTGCTTGCCTGGGTGATATTTAATGTTTCAGCGTTACCTTAGAAATTGTTTGATGTTTAGCATTATACCATGGCAAATACCACTGTCACATCAGGAAGACATTTTTGTTTTTAAAATAACCTAAGGAGATGTGATATATCAACATTTTTTTTAAAGAACAAAAGTCTCCCCATAATTTAAACCACAGAGTAGTACTATACTATAAAGCAAGGGATTTGTTTGGGATGGGCTTAATAAATCACATTTGGTCTGTTTCTCATGAGTCATGTGGTCATGTTAAATTAATGCTAATAAAACTAGTGCAGTCATCATCACAGATATATATAAAAAGCACAATGCATATATTGTATCACTCAACGGGCATAAACCTGGCAAGAATGACTAACTGACAGCTTTACGAAATCCTCTGAAGAATTCAAACACAAATCGAGAACATTCAAAAACAGACTATTAAGGTACTATTAAGGATAACCCCAGGGAAAATGACCCCACAGATAAACATGCCAGACTCCCTGGCCCATTTCATCCTCACCCTTCCTCTACCATAGGAGACCAATTCCAGTAAGAAATGTTCTTGCAATAGCACAGTTATAAATCTT
This sequence comes from Physeter macrocephalus, assembly GCF_002837175.3. Classification (NCBI taxonomy): domain Eukaryota; kingdom Metazoa; phylum Chordata; class Mammalia; order Artiodactyla; family Physeteridae; genus Physeter; species Physeter macrocephalus. Next base: position 80,229,815 of record NC_041221.1, on the reverse strand, counting down.
ACCTCAGCAGCTCTTTTAGGCACCCTATGTTGTCATTACAATTCATCCTGGTTAGAATAAAGCTAGTCAATCTGATGAAGACAGTGGCACTCTACTTCAGTCAATAAAATGCTAGCATTTCAAGTTTTAAAGTTCAAGACCTTAAGAAAATTCCAGATACCTAGTAACATAAAGGAGAAAGCTAACTAGAAAAGGAGATTAGAGTGGAAATGCCTCAGGTGAAGGAGATGGAGCTGAAATCAGTGAAGAGATTCTGAGTAGTGTCGAAAAGTTCAGAACAAGTTCTAATTTTTCCTTTAACAACAGTAGCAAATCAGAAAATGTAAGGGAAAAATAAATCCATTAACAAATCTAAATCCATAATTTAAAATCCATTAACAAAAAGATCTTTCTAGATCGTACCCTTAAAATATTATAGATTACCTCATACACTAGTTTTTAAACAAGACTTAGACGTGCATATGCACATTCATCGAACAATATATTTTACATAAAGCTGTATTAATAAAAGCAGTGATGACATTTTGTTCTTCTCTAGAGAATATACAACTTTCACAAATACATACTCAATGTATTTAGAAGCCAATATGGTCAAGCCACAGAATGGGAGCAAATATTTGCAAATCATATATTTGATAAGACTTGTATCTGGAATATATAAAGAACTCTTTCAGTTCAGTGATTTAAAAAACCCAATTTTAGGGAGTTTCCCGGCAGTCCAGTGGATCCTGCAAGCCTAGCAGCACAGCTCCCCCACAAAATAAAACATTTTTAATGGGCAAATGACCTGAATAGACACTTCTCCAAAGAAGATATGTAAGTGGCCAATAAGCACGTGGAAAGATACTGGACATAAATGCCATCAGAGAAAGGCAAATCAAAGCCACAAGATACCACTTCACACCCACCGGGATGGCTATAATAAAAAAGACAGTGTTTAGTGATAGTGTAAAGAAAGATGTGGAGAAATTCTATCCTTTGTACACTGCTAGTGGGAATGTAAATGGTACAGCTGCTTTGGAAAACAGTCTGACAGTTCCTCAATAGGTTAATAGCATTCCACACCAAGATAAATGAAAACCTTGCACATGGATGTTCATAGCAGCTTTATTCGTAAAGCTCCAAAAGTAGAAAGAACCCAAAAGTTCATCAACTGATGAATGCATAAAATGTGGTGTATCATTTGGCCAAAAAAAGTAAATTAAGTAATGATGCATGCTACAATATGGATGCACCTTGAAAACATTATACTACGTGGGGGAAAAAGCATTTAAAAAAATCACATCTTTTATGATTCCATTTATATGAAATGTCCAGAATAGCAAATCTATAAAGACAGAAAATAGTTGCCTAGGTGTGGGGAGGACCGAAGGGGAGATAGGAAATGAGTGCTCCTTTTTCTTTTAACAGTTGCTGCCTACAGTCATGCTGGCATGCTGTGAAAATGCCATAACTCTAACTCTTCTATCAGAGGCCCCATTGTGAAAGTTATCATCTTCTCATGGAGATAGTGCAAAATTAACAACTGCCTGTAGAGTCAGAAAAATTTAAGTCCTATACCAAAAAAAAAGTCAAATAGCACATCTTATTTAAAAAAATTTTTCTCATGGCTTTTGTTACCTCTTCTTTTAGTGCATGTTTCCTCTGTTCCAAACAGATCTCTTTAGCTCTCATCATCTGCAGAGTCTCCTTAGAAACTGCATACTGGAGTTTTTCCATACGTTCAGCAGCTGCTGCCCATGATGCTTTACCAAATTTCTTCTGATCTGCTCGCATTCGATCATACACAGCTATTGATAATTTTTAAAAAGACATTGAGACATTAAGACATGAAACAACTTGATACTAAAGAATTGAAAGTCTTAGATTCCACTGGTCACACACTCAAAGATAAACACACAAATCTTACCCTCATGATAAATTACCTATAACAGCTCTAAAATATAATTCAACCGTATCTTAGATTCTCTCTAATGTCTCCAATAAGAATTTTAAAAAATCATTCTCAGAAATAACTTTCTGAAGATGAAACTGAGTTTTCAGGTTAATTTTAAAACTTGCTTAAAAAAATACTCTTTTCACATTGTCCAGTGTTATTAAATTTCTAAGTTTCTATAAATCTTTATTCTGTGACGGTTTATACTTTTTCCTAGGTATGTTAGTTGAAATCAGAACCATACCTATTACAGGGTATTTTAAAATTATTTAAATTCATGTACTTTTGAGTTCTCCAAAAGTATTTTAACGATATGACGTAGGATGAAATAAATCCTAGACATTAGCATGGAGCTGATTCTGCTAAGGTTAGTGCTGGAGCAGAATCAGTTAGTGCTGGGCTTAACTAACTAAGCCCCAAGGAAGACACCCAACTTCTCCTTGCCACCACACAAAAAAAGGAAGAACTTTTTAGTTTGCCACAATAGAGGCCTCATTCAAGAAACATTTCTTGACAATCAAACACCTAGTATCTTCCAGTTAAAGAAGTTTATCACTGATAATAGCATGGTGCTGGCTCATCTTGGGTCCTTATACAAATGAACCCAACCATCCTTATGACCCTTATGCCTAATAGGTCAGACATACTTTAACTATCATAAAAGAGTCAGGCAATCTGATTATGCAGTATGTAATGTAGTCTTTAGATCAGTGTACATTCTCTAGTAGTTTAATATGTTCAGAGCTAAGTGACTAATACTTCTGTAATGCTACTATATCATAACCCTCTTTGCAAGAAGTATCTCAGTAACATTTGCCTCAATTTTAATTTTTTTACAATAATACAAGTACATACTTGAAAATTAAAACTGTACAGAGAGGCTGATAGTGGAAAAGAGCAGTTTCTCATGCTCAGCTCTCCCTTTACCCTTAGTCCCAATGCCTAAATGCAACCAACTTGGAACCTGCTCCTGGGTAGTTACCTCCATTCAAGAACGTTACCATTTCTTGATTTAGTCATAAAAATCTGTTGAGTTCTTATGACAAATGAGCAATCTGCTTACTCAGAATCTCCTCTCAATATAGTTCTTTTGGTTTCTCTGGTTTTTCTTTGGCCTTTAAATGCTAACATATTTGAATATTGATCTGATCCTTTATTTTAGGGTTTCTAACAAATAATAACTACTTCTGTTGCTTACATATCAAATGATTCTGCCATTTTAAATCTCTATCTTTTAAAAATGTATGATAATATTTATGCAACCATAAGATCAATACAGTAGTGCACTGTAGGGGAAAAAATAACAGCAGGGGGTTTGGAGTTAGACAGCTTGGAGTTAAATTCCCACTTCTACCCATCAACATGTAACTTTCTTCTGAAACTTAACTGTTTTGGGGCTAAATTCCCTTGAATGATAAACATAAGGAAATACAGTACCTCCCTGGAAGACTTGTGGAAATTAAATGAGAGAATAATAGATGTTTAAATGTTTCTCTCACTTCACATGGCAATATTAATCAAATACATGGTCTGTTTTGTTTCTTCTCTCCCTCATGCACACGCGACCACAATCACTCATATTTATACAATGTTGTGTTAATTTCAAAGTGCTTTTTCCAAGTGTTCTATTTATCTCCCCAGCAATCCTATAGAATAGGCATGGTATGCATTATCAACACCTTCAACATAGATAGGTGAAAGCTGGTGACTTAAGACCAAGGTTACACACCTATAAAAGGAGAGTTATATTAGTACCCAAGTTGCTTAAATACCTAGTCTGCTGCTTCTTTCATTTTTATCTGAACTTGTAATCACAGCATATAGTCAAACATTCTGCATAATCAAAAATAGTCCGGAGCCTTATCTCTTGCTTCCCACTTAAGGACTGTGCCTGTGGAGCAGTTCCCTGTCCTAATTCAGTCTCAGGTTGTTACCTACCACAAGAATTAGTCAATACTTTGTCTTCCAACATCTTTAGATAGAATGTATTCTTCTGCCTAATTGCCGCTCACTTCACCTGGAGTTATTTTCCAACAGCTCAGGAATATGAAGATAATGTAGAAAATTATGAATACAGAATGCTCGGAATACCCCTAGAACAATATTGGAACACCTCTAAAACAGATTCTTCTCTCCCTCTGCTGGCAAGAATAAAGATTCTTGCTAAGATGACTGATAACATTAACAGGATAACAACCATGTAATAACACCCTATGGTGATCATTATATGTAAAAAAGCTCTGAAGGCAACAGTCCTGGTGATTACAAGGAATCATGTTAAATTTGTTTTAAAAACCTTAATGTTCTAACATACATATACCTGTCAGAAAAGGGCCCATTTAAGATGTTTTTAAAAGCTAAGCAGTAAAATTGGGCTACACCTGGCTTTGCATAAGGAAGGAAATAAAGGCCTATTTTACTCCTCTTCTAATATATAGAGAATATAAGGAGATCTTATATATATCCATAGAGGGAAAACAGCCCAATAGAAAAATAGGCAGAAGACAGTAACTGGGAAAAAAGGAAGGATATGCAAATACCAATTATTACATGAAAACAAAAAAGATGAACACTCAGTAATAACCAAAGAAATGCAAATTTTAAAAACATGGTACTACTTTTCATCTATTAAACTGTTTTTGTTTTGTTTTTTTTAAATGACAATGCCAAATGATGCTGAGGAATCAAGGAAAGTATTCTCATTCAGCACAATTGCTTCGAGTGAAACTTTTAAGGAAACGTGGATTTGCTGAAAGAATAACCTGAATAACTACTTTAATGCCACGTATACAAATAGAGAGATTATTAAAATAATGAATAATTTAAACTGCTTCTCAGGGAGTGGTGGAATGATTTCTGTGGCCTCCTATGGAAGGGAGTTGGAAGGAATGGACCTTGCCAGACAGACCTTGCCAGATATATCTCTTCATTTGGCTTGATTTGTAACCTTTATAAATTGTAATGGTAAGTATGTGTTTTCCTGAGTTCTGCGAGTCACTGTAGTGAATTTTTGAACCTAAAAGGGCTGTAGGAACCCCAAATTTGTAGGCAGTTGGTTAGACGTACAGATGGCCTAAGGACACCCCAAATTTGCAAGTAGTGTCTGAAGGGCAGGGAGTCTTGCTGGTGACTGGGCCTTTAAGCTATGATGTCTGTAACTGTGAACGATTATTGTCAGAATTGAATTATGCTATACTAATACCCATCACTTTTAATTTTTTTAAAGGTGGGCTATATGCAAACACATATGCCTAGAAAAGACTGAAAGGATATACCTTAACTTGTTAATAGTGGTCTTCTTTAACTGCTAGGATTATGAGTGGTCTTTAATTCTTTTCTATGTAACTATTTCGAACATAAAATACTTAAACCACTCATTTTTGAAAATACCTCCATCCATTTTGAAAATATCTAACAAAAATAATTCTACTGGGAAATTCACCTTTTTGAGCTTTAGCTGTTATTTCAAAATATTTGACAGTAAGATCTTGAATGGACAGCACAGCCATATGAGCTTTCCGCTGCCAATCAGCATCTTCTTTTTGTAGACTTTCAATTCTTCGGGGACCCAGGTAATCATTCTCTATAGAAATCTGTAGAGAGAAAAAAGAAAAATGGAAAAGATCATTTCTTTCTCTCTTTTAACATTTACTGAACGTTTATATATCAGGCATTGTGCTTGGTACTAAAAGAAAGAATACTTGTTTTTCCCTGCTCTGCAGCAGAAGCTATCAATTTACAAAACAATTAAATTAACAATAATGTTGAAGACAGTTGATGCAGAAATTTGTTCCCCCTTCCTCCTCTATCTTCTTCTTCATCCTTCCCTCTTCTATATATAAATAAAGGACATATAACAAAATGTTTAAAACTGATTATTTTCAAGTGCTGGGATGAGAAATTTATTTCCTCCTTTATGATAATTATATTTTCAGGTTAAGAATTATTTGTGTCAATAAAATGCTTATTTAATCATTGACATAAATTTAAAAAATAAGATTGACAATATATAAAAATCTGCCTACTGAAGGACTCTGGATATAAGTAACAGAAAAACTGGCTATGTATTATTTATAAGAGTCACAACTAAAACAAAAGGACAAAGGAAAGTTGAAAATCAAATGATGGATAGAGGTATGCCAAGTGAATGTCACAGAAGTAAAAATATCAATATTAAAGTATAGAAAAGTGCTAAACCGGTATGTTAATATGGAAGAAAGATACAGTCCAGGAAGAACAGCAATAGACCCTCTCTACTGCTTTAACACATACTGAGAAAGAGACTTAAAACTTAAACAATAACACCATATTAGGCTGATGGGGAAAAAATATTGTAGAGAAAAATGTTAACACACCCCTGGCACACTTTAAAAAAAAACTGATCAAGTAAGTTATCATACGCCACTAAAAAATTATGATGAATTTCAAAGTAGAAATAATGCAGGTCATAGTCTCTAAACAGTACAATAAATAAAAATCAAAGGAACAGTCTAAAACAGTTGATTTAGTCTTGAAGCAACAATATACTGCTCCTTAAGCAAATGAAGTCTTCCAGAAAGAGGGAAAAACATATGAGCACTCACTGTAGTGCTCAGCACACACAGAACAATTAATTAGCAATGTTAAGGGGACAGTGGCAAGGTAGAGGAAGAGGTCAAGAATGATCCTAGGGTTACTGGGAAAAAATATGTACATGGAATTGCCAAGGATTTCATTTTGCATACTAAGTTGAACTTTGCAAGTCATGTCCAGAGATATAAGCTTGGGTACCCTTGACACACTAGAAGACATTTAAAGCAACGAGAGTGAATGGGTTCATGTAAGGAATTGTAATCATATAAGTAGCAAGATTCAATGGAGGAGAAATAACACTATCAAACACTGCTTAGGGGTCAAGTAGATACACAACCAGTACCCATGAACCTAACAGCATGAACTTGGCGACAACAGTTCTGGGGTACAGGCAAATTCCTTTTGCCTATTAATTCCCACCATATCTTCAGACCTCAGTTCAATTACTGGTTCATGGATGTTGTCCCTGACTCACCATTATAGGCAGTATAAGCTCTTCAATCTAAAAAATAGCCTTCATTCTTAAGTCTTATCACAATCATGCTTTATATTATTTTATATCACCTGCTTTCTGCTCTGAATGTTCCATGAGGGCAGAGAATGCACAAGTGGTTTTTATCTCTGCTTGCTTGCTTTTCACTAGCACACTGCCAGGCATGAACTAGGTAATCTACATATTTCCTGAATGAGTGAATAAAAATTCACTCCTATACATGTTTTTAATAAGGAGAGAAATGCAGACACATGTATAATACTCTTTTGAGAAATTTGTGTGAGTGAATAGAGGGGAAAAGGGTGGAGAAGAGGATAAGGCTTAAGGGTAGGCACTCTGCTTTATTTTAATGGGAGATCACAGAGCAGGTTGAGAGGGAGAACCTATGTCTTCCCCTGTGAAGAAAGAACCCAGTTATGAAAAGAATCTGAAAAAGAATTATGTATATGTATAACTGAATAACTTTGCTGTACACCTGAAAGTAACAGAACACTGTAAATCAACTATACTCCAAAATAATATAAAAATTGAAAAAAGAAAGAAAGAATCCAGTTAAAAATAAATTGGTAGAGGAGACGGGAGGAGAGAAGACACAAGACAGCTGTTTTTAGATGGTAGGGTGACAAACCATTTATCGTAGGAGACTCATTAAGCAAATATTAAAAACAATACTAACCAGGGTTAGTGAAGTCACGGTGAAACAGGCACACATAATATACTGCTGGTGGAACTATAAATTGATTAAAACCTTTTCTGGAAAGTATTTTATGATACCATAATCTTTGAACACATTTAGCTGTTTAGATCAGGACAAACTTTATTGAGGCCCATAAATTGCAGAGGGCTTTGAAGGAGGGGTAGGATTTTGAGAGTTACATGGGGAGCATATGGGAAAAGAGAAGCACCCAAAAGAATTAACCTGAACAAAAGCGTTGAGGCAAGTAAGTTCAATGCATGGTAAAGGACAGAGAGCAGTCCAGCCTAGCTGGAGTTTAGGTAAAACAGATGAAGGTAGTGGGAGATAACACTAGAGAAGTAGGTTATGATCACTATGAGGAGGCTGAGGAGTTTGTACTGCATATGACAGGCAACTGGAAACCACTGAGGGATTCTCAGCAATAGTAAGTGGCATATTTAGACTTCAGTTTACCTTTAAGGTTTTAGAAAACTTGTTTTCTGTAATAAAACCATCAAGGTTTTGTGCTTTCATTTGTTGTGATTACCTTTGATTTTTAAAACAAGTTAAAAAGCAAAAGATTAGTGTTCACAAGTATGAGAAAGAAATTTAATAAATTGATATTATGATAAATTTAAGACATAGTAGCAAAAATTTAAATTCTTACTCGGCACGTTATGATGGAAGTCCTTTTCAATGACATGATTGAACTTCGTATGTTTATTATACCTAAGACCATACGCTAGGTTAGCTAAGTTTTCCCCCTGACTTTGAAAGTCAAAATGTATTTAGATTCTATCAACTCCCAAGTTCAACCTCTGCCTTGTGATGTTAGGGTTCAGGCTCTGAAAACCACAGTTAGCCTTTGCCAACAGAAAGGGTTGGAGGAGATTTCAGAGTTGAAGGAAAGAGATTTGCTTCTTCTTATCTGTATCACTTGACTTTCCTGTTTGCTGTTCCTGTGATTGTCATCCCAGACTCGCTTCTTCATCCTAGCATCTGCAGTACCTTCTTAAAGGAGTTAACAGAATCGAGTTTGCAGTTTTTTAACCTTCACAGAACTGACCTCATTTGTGTGCCCAAGACAAACCAGCACCTGTCCACCAGTTCCCTATCCCCAGAGATCTGGTTCTCTCCATTGAGATCAGACACACCAGCACTAGAAGAGCAATGTCTTCTTTCTCAAAGGTCAGCTCCACAGGACTTATCCTTTAATAATTACCACCTCTTCCCTTTGTAACCCCCGATCCTAGGAGTGGTGGCTGCTTTTGCAATTAACTCTGATATCTTAGAGTTGCCTTCTTATCTACCTTGTTAACAACTTTATACCTGGCTCCTAAAATTCCCTCTGTTGAAGTAACTGATTTGATCTTCTGGTCAGACCAACAGACACAACTATGGAATAGAAATGTAATAACCAGAACAGGCAGTGCTCAAAATTCAAAAATCTTAACTCAATCATGAAGATAGAAACCCTTTTCACTTGCATAGTTAAACACTGTACAGAAATGAGAAACCTTGCATTATGGCTTTTTGAAGAGAAAAAATAATATTAAAAATCTGGTGGTAATTATTTGGCAATAACTTGTTCTTTGTTGTTGGATTATTTTTACCTTCATTGTACATGTATATTCAAATATACAGAAAACAAACATGCTATGCTTTTTAAATGCTGATTTTTTAACTGACTTCTGAAACTCAGAAGCTAATGCTGCAGCCAACTGTTTAAAAACATGATTACAGTTTACTGTACCTAAGACATTAAGCTAGGATACTGAGTTCTCTTCCTAACTTGGCAAATTTGAAGATGTACAGCATTGGTCAGCTGGATCATGTGCTAATAACAATGACACCTCTGTTTTCAATTTTAGGGCTAGAAAGAAAACAGTGTCTGTTTTTAAGATGGAAAAAAATGTGTCAGTTTAGGTAGCTAGGATAGTGAGACTAGTTTATAAATACAAATTTCTTGGCAAGGAATTACTTATTATAAAGTACATCACTAGCTTGGATACTGGGTTTTATATGAGAAGCTGAAGTGTTACTCCTGTCTATTGCTGAGACTGCAATTTAAAAAAATTCCAATTCTTAGGTGAAACAAATGCCAAGATAAACTTGTGAATATACTGATGTAGTAGAGACCTTAATGTGAATTTTCCAGGCCCAGGAGTCATCTGAAGGTGACTCCTGATTAAGAGAATGACATGATTAGACTTGGCATCATCTATTTCATGCATTTTTACATTCAAAGCAAATATTAAGTGTACTATTCCCAGGAAAGAGTGTGAAATGAGGCATTTTTTGAAGGTAAGAGACATCTAAAGACAAGGAAACCAAAGGAAAAAATAGTTAAGGTAAGAGATAAGTACCTTAATGTACAGTGGTAGCACTATATATTTTATAGTGTACGTGGTAGAGTATATAGTGCTCCAGTGGTGTAAAAATTGCACCCTGCACAAAACCAGGGGGTTTGCCAAGCCATGCGTACTGCTGCATATGCCCATTTGTCTGCTGGAATAAGGGTGGAGGTGGGTGACTTTTTCTATTTCACACAAAGACACCTATAGATTTGCTTGGTCCTGGGGAAGGGTGGAGGAAGAAAAGTACATTCAGGTTTCAACTAGAAGATAGCTGAATTGCAAAATGACACGACTGGCTACAAAGGGGAGGGAAAAGCTGAGGGTGTCTTCTAGTTTCTAGCTTATGTACTTTCAGCAAGTCATTAGAAATAAGTTGGACAATGTGTCTGAAGTGCTTATAGTTAATCCAGGAAGACTATCAGTAGGTCAACTTGCTAACTAACCCTGACTCAATAAGACACTGGGCCTAAAAATCTAGAGAGGATCATCTAGTTTATTTATTTTTATTTATTTATTTAAGCTTTTTTTTTTGGTCACACCACGCAGCTTGCAGGATCTTAGTTCCCCGACTAGGCATTGAACCTGGGCCCCGGCAGTGAAAGTCCTATCCACTGGACCACCAGGGAATTCCCCAAGGATCACCTAGTTTAAATCTCATTTTATGGATGAAAAAACTGGGGCTAAGAGAAAATGTAACTTTGAATTTAGTGTGCTCCATCCCTTAGCTGTTTCAAATTTTATTAGACACGTGGCTCTCAAAATTCATACCAGAATTACCGGGAAGACTTTTTAAAACAAGATTGCTGAGCTTCTCCCTGGAGTTTCAGCAAAGGAGATCTGAGGTGAGGCCTAAGAATCTGTATATTCTATCGAGGGTCTAGGTGATACTGATGCCCCTCGTCTGGGGGTCACATTTTAAGAACCAGTGTATTAGAGTCTGGGAGCTTCCGAAAGGGGTGTGTATTTTAAAGAAGCTAAAGAATAAAGGTCAAATTCCATAGGATGAGATAGCATTCTAGCCCCTGACCATCATTCCTCTCCTACAAATCCTTAGACTGAGGCGTATCAAACAATTCACACCCTGTGGTATAACTAAAAGAGTAGGCTTTGCAGTCAAACATGTGTTTCAATCCCAGCCATGCCACTTATTGGCCTCCACTCATGGTGCTGGCTTGGTGATTCAGTAATGTTTGAATAACTTATTGTGACTAAAAGCCCTAGTATTATGCCTGTTCACTACACCATTCGTTTTTATATATCTATCTGGACTATTCTCAATTCCAATCTCCAATAGACATACGTACTCACTTCCTACTGAATTCTTATTCTTCAGTGGTGAAGCTTGATAATCCCCCTTTTTCTATATATCTTCAGGCAATGGTGATCACCTTCATTTTGCATCTCTACATAAACTTGTACATGCTGCTCATTTTTCTTTTAAAAAATCATCTGAGTTATAATTTACATACAACAAAATGTACCTGTTTAAGTGTAAATTTTGACAAATATATATACCCATGATAACAGGCATCATAATAAAGATTTAAAGCACATCAATCTCCCCAAAGGGTTCTGTTACATCTGCTTCCTCTCAGTGGATCTCCCCGGCCCCACCCCAGGCAACAGCTGTTTAGGACAATCTTCTAGAATTCCATGTAAATGGAGGCACAGTTTATACTCTTTGTCTGGCATCTTTTGCTCAGCACATTTTTTTATAAGCTATTTAATCAGGATTTAATTTACATACACTGTGTTCAAGTAAATCCATCTAAAGTGCTCAATTTGATGAGTTTTGATTGCTGTATACACCCAAGAAACCACCACTACAATCATGATACAAAACATTTCCGTCACCTCCAAAATATTCTCGTACTACTTTGCCATCCATACCTTCACACATATACAGGAGGGTATATACCCTCCTGTACACGGCTTCAACTAAGCATGACTTTGACATGTGTCTGTGTTATTGTGTCTATCAATGGTTAATTCCTTTGCTTTGCTGAATATTATTCTACTATATGCAAATATCACATTTTGTTTATCCATTCACCTGTCGATGGTTATTTGGGTTGTCCCAGTTTGGGGCTACCGGGAATACAGTTGGCACTAACACTGGTATGTAAGTCTTTTTTGTGAACAGATGTTTTTGTTTCTCTTGTATAAGTAACTAAGAGACAAACAGCTGAGTTGTAAGGTATTGTACAGTTGACCCTTGAACAACATGGATTTGAACTGCATGAGTCCACTTACATGCAGATTTTTTTCCCCATAAATATTACAGTCCTACAAGATCTGCTGTTGGTTGAATCCACGGATGGGGAACCACGATCTGGAAAGCCACTTTGGGACTTAAGCATCTGAAAATTTTGGTATCATTGGCGGGTCCTGGAACCACACCCAAGGGTTGTTCGAAGATCAACCATATATGTTTAACTTTTGAAGAAAGTGCCAAACTGTTTTCCAAAGTGGTTGTACCACTTTAAAATTCTGTTAGCAATGTGTGAAAATTCCAGTTACTCTACATCCTCACTAGCCCTTGGGAGGGACAGAATTTTTTCATTATACTCACTTCAATGGGTGTGTAATAGTATCTCACTGTGGTACCAATTTGGATTTCCTAGATGAGTATGTTGAGCATCTTCACATGTGATTATTAGCCATTTCTTTGTGTCTTTTTAAATATTTAGCTCATATTGAAAATTTGGGGGTTTTGTCTTACTGAGTTGTACAGTTCCTTTTTTAGATGTATTACAAGTTATTTTCTCTCAGTGTGTGGCCTGCCTCATTTTCTTAATCTTTAAAATAGCAAAAGTATTTAATTTTAGTAAAGTCCAATTTTATTTTTTTTTATTTTTTATTTTTTTTAGTTTTTGGCTGAAGTTTTCTGCATCCTATCTAAAAAACCTTTGCCTTTCCTTCTGAAAGATTGTAAAAACTTCCTAGTTTTGTTATAAAAGTTTTATACTATGAGCTTTATGTTTGGGTCTAAGATGTATTTAAATTAATTTTTGTGTATGGTATAAGATAAGGAAGCCTGGACTTCATTATTTCTATATGGGTATCCACTTCTAGCACCATTTGTTGATAAGACTATTCTTTCCCCCCACTGAATTGCCGTGTCACCTGTGTAGAAAACTAATTGACTATATAACCACAGGTTTATTTCTGGATTCTGTTTAGTTCCATTCATTTACACACCTATCCTATACCAGCACCACAACGTCTGGATTTCTCTAGCTATTTTATAATTGGCTGGTGAGTTTAAAAAAAAAAACACCCTACTGGAATATTAATTTGAATTTACAGATCAGATGAGAACTGACATCTAAACATTATTGATTATTGTTAATAGATTATCTTCCAATCTATTAACATGGTCTATCTCCCATTTATTTAGGTATGCTTTAATTTTTCTCAGCAAAGTCTTATAATTTTTCAGTATATAGTCCTTTCATATATTTTATAAAATTTATCCCTAAACATTTCATGTTCAGAGATGCTAATGTAAAAGGCATTTAAAAATTTTTGATTTCAACTTCATTTCTGGAAGATAGAAAATGCAATTGAATCTTTAATACTGACCTTGTAACTAAACTTACAGATTATTTCCAGTAGCTTTTTTAGATTCTTAATTTTTTCTTACATGTGTGATCACATGATCTACAAATAAAGAAAGCTTTATTTTTTTTTCTAATTTATATATGCCTTTTATTTTTTTCTTGCCTTATTTAACTGGCGACAAACTCCAGAGAAATACTGAATAAAAGCTGTGGGAGCAGACAATCTTACCTAGTTAGCAATCTTAGTGGGGGAAGAATTCAGTCATTCACCATCATATATGATGTTAGATAGGCTTTCCATACATACCCTTTATCAGCTCAAAGAAGTTCCCTTCTCTTCCTAGACTGCTGAGATTTTACCATGGATGGGCAATGAACTTTTTATCAAGTGCATTTCTGCACCCAGACAAGTTGATTTTTTTCCTTTATCAATAATATGGTGAGTTACATTGATTATTTTTTGTAATGTTAAACCAATCTTGCCTTTCTAAGATAAACCCTAATCACAGTATATTATTGAATCCTATTTTTCAATATTATGTTAAGGATTATTGCATCTACATTCATGAGGGATGTTTATCTGTAGTTTTCTTTTTTTCTATAATGTCGTTTGATTTGGATAATGCTGGCCTCAAAAATGAGTTGGGAAGTGTTCCCTCTTTTAAATCCTCCAATGATCCTTTACCTGGCTCTGGAGTTTTCTTTGTGAGAAGGTTTTAAAATATGAATTCAACTTTGTTAATATAGAGCTACCAGATTTTTTCTATTTTTTCTTGACTCTATTTTGACAATTTGTATTTCTCTAAGAAGTGTATCCATTTCATCTAAGTTGTAGAATTTCTTGGCACAAATTTGTTCATGTTCTCTTACTAGCTTATCATCATAGTTGATAGGGCATTTGAGGGGCAATGCAGTAAAATACGATTTTTACCTTTGAAAATGTTAACCATTTAAGAAGTATGTTGTCTGTTCCTCCTCACCTATACTCTGCTTCCCAAGTGAAAAAAAATGGAGTAATAAGTGACGCTAGTGGACAATACAGCCTGACAAGAAGGTTCAATCCATTTGCTAATGTTAATACTCAATATAAACCATGATATAATATGAAAGCAAAAATTCACATAGATTCTGATAATCAATGTGAAGCTGTATATAGATTATCTCAGCTAAACACTGCAGCCTAGTTTAGAAGTAGATGGGGCCTCCATGTATATCATCCAGTTCATCCTTCCAGTCAAGTTTTCAATGGACAAATATCTATAGTTCATTTTTTAAAATTGAAGGAAACTGTAGTGTCTAAAAATTCTTAGTTACTAGTTACCACTTTACCCAAAATGCCAAGTTTATGATAAAACTGACTTAACAACCCAATATTTGTCAAAAGTATTAATAAAGGAGAGTGTGTCAATTATGTGACAGTCTGTGTTGCTCCGTATCTTGACTCATTAGTAAAGGGAAAAAGACAGACATGCTTTACCTTGTAATAATTTTTCAAATATTATACTACTCATTCTTGCCCCCAAGCATAAAGTTTTCAGAATAAGTGCAATTTCCCAGATATAAATTTCGTAATGTTCCAAATTCACGCATTAATGCACAAGTTTTTTAATATCCTAGTTCAGCAATATTTACATGTGAATTAAACACAGCAACATTGATTTGAGGTCAGCTATAAAATCAAACCTTTAACACTTGCCTCAAAAAAAGTAATACATATTTTACACACAAAAGTCAAATGTCATGAATTTTAAAGCCATACCATTAATGCCTTGTAACTTTCAAAACAAGGTCTTCCCAAAACAAATGTTCTCAAAACTCCTGCTAAAGAAGTCTAAGACTAGATAATACCCAAAACATTAAAAAGGAGACAGGAGTAGATGGAGAGGGGAAAAAAAGCACAGGAAAGGGGGAAAGATGAGAATCTCAATGTATTTACAAATTTTCTAGGCTTTTCTCAGCCTTGGGTACTCAGCAAAGTCGCCTTTTTAGATGCTTTTAAAATGAGGTGCTCAGGCTCTATGTATCACAAAACTACCAAACTAGAATCTCTGGGGACAATGGATCAGATATCTACATTTATAAAAGCTCCTCTAATAATTAAAATGTATAGCCAGCCACGCTGAGAACTATAAAACAGGCAGGTTACTATTTAGGTTAAAAAAAAAAAATACCTTGATCTGCTGTCTTCGTAGCATGGCAAGTTCTCGCATGTCTCGGAATGGCTGTAGTAAATACTGATAGAGTTCAGTCGTGGCTTCTGCAAGGCTGCTGTAGGCTTCATCCTCCATCTGATACAAGTCCAGAAGCTCTACCATGCTCTCTGTATTCTTGTGCTTATCCAAAAGCTGTGGAACAAGAAAATTTCACTACAAAGAAATCCAACTGTAATAGCCTATAAAACTTGCAAACTACCTATCATCTCAGGACCTTGGAACTCTGAAATGCAGAATTAAAGAGAATGAGGAGCACTAATTGCTTTCATCACTTATCTCCATGCCTTAGGTGTCTTACTACAAGACCACTGCCTAAACCATCCTTTTCTAACTACTGTCACGATATTATTCCTGTTCTCTGCATTTTCTGGAATTCCATACTATCTGCCTACCCTTAACTCTTAAATTTTTTTCCCCGGCATCTAGTAGCTTTCTCCATATTTATATAATCATTGCTAATCTACAAAGCAGTTATCAACTCTTGCCAACATTATTTTACTAATTTCCCCAAATAATCCTGCCACTCTTTTCCTCCTCCAAATTTGGAACATTCCCTCAAAATCTTCAACTCATGCCTATCACTTCCTTCAAAATCTAGGCTAAAACACCCCTCAACTCTATTGAAGAGTTTAAGACTGACTGTAATAGATTTTTATAACTTTCTTACTTTGCATTCCTTGGTACTCATGTGTATATGCATGTTTATAAAGATATTCATTCATTTCTCAACAACTAAGGACTGAGCATCTTAATACATGTTAGGCACTGGGCATAGTTCCTTTCTTCAGTTTGCAAAGCAGAAATAGAGAGACAGATGCAGAGAACAAACGTATGGACACCAAGGGAGGAAAGTGGGGGTGGGGGGTGGGATGAATTGGGAGACTGGGACTAACATATATACGCTAATATGTATAAAATAGGTAACTAATAAGAAACTGTTGTATAAAAAATAAATTAAATTTAAAAAAAAACATGGTTCCTTTCTTCACGGAGTTTACTGTATAGTAAATAAACAAACTAAATAAAGTTTTAAAAAATTACAAACTGTGATAAATGCTATGAAAATTATTACTTTTTAAAAAGTAAAGAATAAAAGTAACACAATGAAACAATGGGTGCCAAGAGAAAGAATAAGAGGTGGGGAGATGGTGAAAAACTATGACCTACTTCAGAGCAGGTTAGAGAGAAAAGGCTATCCACAGAAGCTTAAGCTGAAATTTAAAGAACCTTTGAATGAACCATGTGGCAAGACACTTTTATTTTAATTTAGTCATTTTTGGCCATGCTGCATGGCTTGCGGGATCTTAGTCCCCAGGCCCACGGCAGTGAAAGCACCAAGTCCTTACCATTGGACCACCAGGAACTCCCAGGACACTATTTTATATACTTATTCTTGGTGTCCATTTACTTGGTGACAGTCTCATCTCCTCAAAAGCACAATATTCTGCTATTCTTTCTCATACCTAAAGTTTCCACTACTATCCTCTTTCGCAGCTTCTTGCTTTGGTTATCATATTGTGTTGTACATATTACAATTGACCCTTGAACAACTGTAATACGGGGTTAGGGGCGCCAACCCCTGCCTTGTTAAAAATCAGTATATAACTTTACAGACAACCCTCCCTTCCAATCCACAGTTCTGCATACAAGTATTCAAAAAATGAAATACACAGGTATAAATCTAATTATGTACAGGATCTATGAGGAAAATTACACAACTCTGATGAAAGAACTCAAAGACCCAAATTAAATGGAGTATTCCACATATGGATTGGAAAACTCAGTATTGTCAAGGTGTCAGTTCTTCCAAACTTGATCTATAGGATCAATGCAATGCCATTTAAAGTCTCAGCAAGTTATTTTGTGGATATCAACAAATGAATTCTCAAGTTTATATGAAAAGGCGAAAGATCCAGAATAACCAACACAATATTGACGAACAAAGTTAAAAGACTGACACTCTCCATTCAACTTCACTAGTTACTATAAATCTACAGTAATCAAGACAGTGTGGTATTGGTAAAAGAATAGATCAGAGAGATTCCAAAAGTAAACCCACACACAAATAGTCAAGTAATCTTGTGACAAAAGAGCAAAGGGAATTCAATGAAGAGATCAGCCTTTTCAACAAATGGACATCAGCGTACGAAAGAAAGAAAAAGAAATCTACAGATCTTACACCTTCCACAAAAATTAACTCAAAATGGATCACAGACCTAAATGTAAGATGCAAAGTTATAAAACTCTTAGAAAATAACACAGGAGAAAATCTAGGTAAGCTTGGGTTTGATGACTTTTTAGATATAACACAAAAGCACAATGCTTTTCTACTCAATTTTTCTATAAACCTGAAAGTGATAAAACAGTCTATTAACTTTTAAATGATAGCAAACCTATTTAAAGACACAGTTTTATATTTCACTGTATGCATGCTTTTCATTTTTTAAATAAAACCAAGAATCATTAAAAATAAACCCGTAATATCCAATTAACACTGATTTTCATCCCTGTTAAGCCCTACTGTTCTAAGGTGATCAGACCAATCAAACAATATCTTTCTGCTTTGTTAACAAGTAGTTTTCGGTAGGCTGGTTTTGTTTGTTGTTTGTTTTTAATAGAGGTCCACTAGAAAAAAGAGAATCAATTCAAAAATCAGGGATTTTAACAACAGATAACACATAAATAATTTACAGATGCAGACAGAAGGCCAGACCAAGTGGGATCTTGCTTTATGCCGAAAGCAAAGAGCTGCCATAAAAGGACTGCTGTTGTTTTGTTTTTCCTTCAAAAACCTCTCTGGTTCCAGGGAAGCATTAGGGAATAAATACTTTCCCAAGTAAGGGAATCTTGACTTTTATTCTGAAGGATAAAAAGGGATAAACTAGGCAAAGTGTAAAGGGAAGACTGGGTCAGAAAGACAGAAAGGCATATCCCTGGATACCATAAAATAAGGTTTACAAACTGGAGTAAACAGAGAAAGGGAACATAATGAAAGACAATTCTGGAGACACTAACATACATGATGGACCTGAGTTATACTACAGTGGTGAGAAAGGGCACCAGAGTGGATGCAGATAGATCAGTTCATAATCTCCTGGGTCAGTCCATGTAAGCCTAGATTGGAGAAGAGAAAAGCAAAGATTTAAGAAATGCTTTGGAGATAAAGTTAACAGGACTTGATGAAAGACTGGATTTCCTCTTTACCCTAAGGTCTTTGGTATTCATTGATACAAAGAACACAGGAATAGAAACAGGTTTTTAGAGGTAAAAATTATGGATTCAGACACTGTGTCCAAAGTGTTTTTTAGATATCCATGAGGAGAGGTCATGAAAGGAATGCAAAATGTCCAAGATAAACCTTATCTTTAAGAAGTCTACAATCTAGGGAACCAAACAAACAGACATGTAAGTAAAATACTGACTGTAGAAGACAATCACGGTTCATAGTGGGCTAAAGCAGCTGAAAAAGATGTTCTAAAGCTAGGATTTGAACTGGGTCTCGAAAGATGGGAAGTGCTAGACAGTTGAAGAAGAGCAACCCAGTCTGGAGAAATCACATGAATAAAAGCGTCACACATTTGAATCCTGGATGGGAGGATGGGAGGACAGGGGTGGCAGAGCGTCACCGTGCTCCCTGGGGTAGAGGGTACACACTAGTGAGCAGGACATCACATTGAGACTGTAAATGCAACACATTCTAATAAGCAGTTAAACCAATGATGAAGTAGAAAAAAAGAATGATGCATTTGATCAATGGGACCTGTTTGGTTTTTAATTTACAAAGTTAAACTTATCTAAATAACCATATTAAAGTCATGGTCATTTAGTACCTGGTTACTTGAAGCATGGTCTGGAATCAGCAGCATCTGATTACTTGTTAGAAATATAGAACCTCAGAGCCCACTCCAGACCCCCAGAATCAGAATGAGTGATGAGTATGCACAGCAAAGTTTCAGAAGCACTGCTTCAGTAAACACCTTATATGGGCACATTAACTACAACATGAGGCAAAAGTCTCTGTAAATTACACAAATTATGTAGTCCATTTTCAAACTGAATTTTCAAACTGAAAACTGTAGAATTATGGTATGTAACATTTTTTTCCTGGATCTAAAATCATTTTCCCCTCTCATTCTTTCTCTATTTAAATATTATTTTATTTTAGCTCAATTACCACTATTCAGACTAAAATTAAGCCAAAACTCCCATTTCTCATGGTTCAGTTCCCTATTAAAACATTTTTAGCTAATCTAAGAAAAAAAGTTACTACTGAAGCCAATCCCAGAATGATCTTCATCTTTAGAAGACAGGTACAGGGACTTGCCCTGGTATTGCAGCGGTTAAGATTCCGCCTGCCAATGCAGGGGACATGGGTTCAATCCCCAGTCCAGGAAGATCCCACATGCCGCGGAGCAACTAAGCCCATACGCTACAACTACTGAGCCTACGCTCTAGAACCCGTGGGCCACAACTACTGAAGCCCGCATGCTGCAACTACTGAAGCCCGCGTGCTGCAACTACTGAAGCCCGAGCACCTAGAGCCCATGCTCCGCAACAAGACACCGCAATGAGAAGCCCGTGCACTGCAACCAAGAGTAGCCTCTGCTCACTCCAAGTAGAGAGAAAGCCCGCGTGCAGCAACAAAGACCCAAAGTGGCCAAAAAAACAAAAAGAAAAAGAAAATCCTGTTTAAAAAAAAAAACAAAGAAGACGGGTACAAAGAGACAAAGTCAGCCTGGTCTTACCTCCAGCCCTGGCCAGGATCTTACCTCTAATACATGGGCCATTCAATGAAACTGGATGTTTAAAAGCAATAACCCACCCCCCACCCCTGCCAAATATATTAAATAAATAAATAAATAAGAATAAACAAAAACTTTAAAAATTAAAAATTAAAGCGATGGCCATTAAAATCATCAAATTAACTCCCTTCATTCTGATGTGTTTACTTGTTTTTTTTAAAATTATAATTTAGCCTTTTACTACTACAAAGAAACAGTGAAATGATCATGAAGATATTCCAGTTCTTTTGATAGAATTCTACCTATTAATTTAAAAACTAGCAATTGAGAATCCCAATTTAGAATAAACTGAAAAATCACAAGAGAAATAGAATTCAGTAAGGTGTTATAACTTACACGCAGAAACCAAAAGCCCCTTTCATATTAAATACAAAACAACCAGCCAGGATTCCATCTGCAACAAAAGAGAAAAATACTTAGGAATAAACTTAAACCTTTTAAGAGCCATGTAAACAAAATGTTAAGGTACAAAAAAACTAAGTAAATAAATGGAAGAGTAAAAATAAAAATATCAATTCTCACTAATCTATAAATTTCACATGATAATAAAACAACCTCTTCACACTTTCATGGCATAAGAAAAGGCCAATTTTCAAGTTCACATGGAGGGGGTGCCTTCAAGATGGCGGAGGAGTTAGACGTAGAGATCACCTTTCTCCCCACAAACACATCAAAACTACATCTACATGTGGAACAACTCCTACAGAACACCTACTGAACGCTGCCAGAAGACCTCAGACTTCCCAAAAGACACCCTCAGGTGACCTACCCACAGAGGCGGGACCAAATCCAAAGCTGAACCGCAGGAGCTACGTGAACAAAGGAGAGAAAGGGAAATTTCTCCCACCAGCCTCAGGAGCAGCGGATTAAATCTCCACAATCAACTTGATGTACCCTGCATCTGTGGAATACCTGAATAGACAACAAATCATCCCAAAATTTAGGCAGTAGACTTTGGGAGGAACTGTAGACTTGGGGTTTGCTTTCTGCATCTAATTTGTTTCTGGTTATATGTTTATCTTAGTTTAGTATTTACAGCTTATTATAATTGATAGATTTGTTTACTGATTTGGTTGCTCTCTTCCTTTTTTAATTTATATATATATATAAATTTCTCTTTATTCTCTTTTTGTGAGTGTGTATGTGTATGCTTTTTCGTGTGATTTTCTCTGTATAGCTTTGCTTTTGCCATTTGTCCTAGGGTTCTGACTGTCCATTGTTTCTCTTTAGTATACTTTTTAGCGCTTGTTATCATCGGTGGATTTGTTTTTTGGTTTAGTTGCTCTCTTCCTTTCTTTTCTTTTTTCTAGTACTTTTTTTAAAATAATTTTTTCTATTTTAATGACTTTATTTAATTTAATTAATTATTTAAATTTCTTTCTTTCTTTTTTTGTCTGCCTTTTTTTCTGAGCCATGTGGCTGACAGGGTCTTGGTGCTCTGGCCAGGTGTCACAGCCAAGTTCAGGACTATGGTCCACCAGAGACCTCCCGGCCGCACATGATATCAAACGGCGAAAGCTCTCCCAGAGATCTCCATCATAACGTTAAGACCCAGCTCCACTCAACGACCAGCAAGCTACAGTGCTGGACACCCTATGCCAAACAACTAGCAAGACAGGAACACAACCCCATCCATTAGCAGAGAGGCTGTCTAAAATCATAATAAGTTCACAGACACCCCAAGACACACCACCAGATGTGGTCTTGCCCACCAGAAAGACAACATCCAGCCTCATCCACCAGAACACAGGCACCAGTCCCCTACACCAGGAAGTCAACACAACCCACTGAACCAACCTTACCCTCTGGGAGCAGACACCAAAATCAACAGGAACTACAAACTTGCAGCCTGGGAAACGGAGACCCAACACAGTAAGTTAAGCAAAATGAGAAAACAGAGAAATACGCAGCAGATGAAGGAGCAATGTAAAAACTCACCAAACCAAACAAATGAAGAGGAAATAGGCAGTCTACCTGAAGAAGAACTCAGAGTAATGACAGTAATGATCCAAAATCTTGGAAACAGAATGGAGAAAAGACAAGAAATGTTTAAACAAAGGCCTAGAAGAACTAAAGAGCAAATAATGATGAACAACACAATATATGAAATTAAAAATTTTCTCTAAAAGGAATCAATAGCAGAATAACTGAGGCAGGAGAACGGATAAGTAACCTGGAAGATAAAATAGTGAAAATAACTACCGCAGAACAAAATAAAGAGAAAAGAATGAAAAGAACTGAGGCCAATCTCAGAGACCTCTGGGAAAACAATAAACACACCAACATTCGAATTACTGGGGTCCCAAAAAGAAGAAGAGAAAAAGAAAGGGACTGAGAAAATATTTGAAGAGATTATAGTCAAAAACTTCCCTAATATGGGTAAGGAAATAATCAAATCCAAGAAGCGCAGAGAGTTCCATAGGATAAACCCAAGGAGAAACACGCCAAGACACATATCAATCAAACTATCAAAAATTAAATACAAAGAAAAATATTAAAAGCAGGAAGGGAAAAGCAATAATTAACATACAAGGGAATCTCCAAAAGGTTAACAGCTGCTCTTTCAGCAGAAACTCTGCAAGCCAGAAGGGAGTGGCAGGACATATTTAAAGTGATGAAAGGGAAATACCTACAACCAAGATTACTCTACCCAGCAAGGATCATTCAGATTTGACAGAAAAATTAAAACCTTTACAGATAAGCAAAAGCTAAGAGAATTCAGCACCACCAACCCAGCTCCACAACAAATGCTGAAGGAACTTCTCTAGGCAGGAAACACAAGAGAAGGAAAAGACTTACAATAACAAACCCAAAACAATTAAGAAAATGGTAATAGGAACATACATATCTATAATTACCTTAAATGTAAATGGATTAAATGCTCCAACCAAAAGACATAGACTGGCTGACTGGAAAGGAAAACAAGACCCATACATATGCTGTCTACAAGAGACCCACTTCAGACCTAGGGACCCCTACAGACTGAAAATGAGGGGATGGAAAAAGATATTCCATGCAAATGGAAATCCAAAGAAAGCTGGAGTAGCAATTCTCTTATCAGACAAGAGACTTTAAAGACTATTACAAGAGACAAAGGAGGACACTACATAATGATCAAGGGATCAAGCCAAGAAATACAAGAATTGTAAATATTTATGCACCCAACATAGGAGCACCTCGATACAAAAGGCAAATGCTAACAGCCGTAAAAGGCTGCACAAATGGAAATCCAAAGAAAGCTGGAGTAGCAATTCTCTTATCAGACAAGAGACTTTAAAGACTATTACAAGAGACAAAGGAGGACACTACATAATGATCAAGGGATCAAGCCAAGAAATACAAGAATTGTAAATATTTATGCACCCAACATAGGAGCACCTCGATACAAAAGGCAAATGCTAACAGCCGTAAAAGGGGAAATCGACAGTAACACAATAATAGTAGGGGACTTGAACATACCACTTTCACCAATGGGATAGATCATCCAAAATGAAAATAAATAAGGAAACACAAGCTTTAAATGATACATGAAACAAGATGGACTTAACTGATATTTAAAGGACATTCTGTCCAAAAACAGCATATTACACTTTCTTCTCAAGTGCTCATGGAACATTCTCCAGGATAGATCATGTCTTGGGTCACAAATCAAGCCTTGGTAAATTTAAGAAAATTAAAATCGCGTCAAGTATCTTTTCCGACCAAAACGCTATGAGACTAGATATCAATTACAGGAAAAAATCTGTAAAAAATACAAACACATGGAGGCTAAACAATACACTACTTAAAAACCAAGAGATGACTGAGGAAATAAAAAAATTCCTAGAAAGAAATGACAATGAAAACACGACGACCCAAAACCTATGGGATGCAGCAAAAGCAGTTCTAAGAGGGACGTTTATAGCAATACAATCCTACCTCAACAAACAAGAAACATCTCAAATAAACAACCTAACCTTACACTTAAAGCAATTAGAGAAAGAAGGACCAAAAAATACCCCCAAAGTTAGCAGAATGAAAGAAATCATATAGATGAGATCAGAAATAAATGAAAAGGAAATGAAGGAAATGATAGCAAAGATCAATAAAACTAAAAGCTGGTTCTTTGAGAAGATAAACAAAATTGATAAACCATTAGCCAGACTCATCAAGAAAAAAAGGGAGAAGATTCAAATCAATAGAAATGAAAAAGGAGAAATAACAACTGACCCTGCAGAAATACAAAGGATCATGAAAGATTACTACAAGCAACTCTATGCCAGTAAAATGGACACCCGGAAGAAATGGACAAATTCTTAGAAATGCACAACCTCCTGAGACTGAACCAGGAAGAAATAGAAAGTATAAACAGACCAATCACAAGCATTGAAATTGAAACTGTCATTAAAAATCTTCCAACAAACAAAAGCCCAGGACCAGATGGCTTCACAGGCATTCGCCTGAATTCTAGCATTTACAGAAGAGCTAACAGCTATCCTTCTCAAAACTCTTCCAAAGTATAGCAGAGGGAGGAACACTCCCAAACTCATTCTACAAGGCCACCATCACCCTGATACCAATACCAGACAAAGATGTCACAAAGAAAGAAAACTACAGGCCAATACCACTGATGAACATAGATGCAAAAATCCTCAACAAAATACTAGCAAACAGAATCCAACAGCACATTAAAAGGATCATACACCATGACCAAGTGGGGTTTATCCCAGGAATGCAAGGATTCTTCAATATATGCAAATCAATCAACGTGATACACCATATTAACAAACTGGAGAAAAACCATACAATCATCTCAATAGATGCAGAAAAAGCTTTCAACAAAATTCAACACCCATTTATGATAAAAACCCTCCAGAAAGTAGACAGAGAGGGAACTTACCTCAACATAAAAAAGGCCATATATGACAAACCAACAGCCAACATCATTCTCAGTGGTGAAAAACTGAAACCATCAGGAACAAGACAAGGTTGCCCATTCTCACCAGTATTATTCAACATAGTTATGGAAGTTTTAACCACAGCAATCAGAGAAGAAAACGAAATAAAAGGAATCCAAATCAGAAAAGAAGAAGTAAAACTGTCACTGTTCGCAGATGACATGATACTATACATAGAGAATCCTAAAGATGC